>NC_060188.1:5513545-5673545 GCF_021184085.1 Oncorhynchus gorbuscha
GCCTTAGAATGAGACGTATCTGCCTGGGGTAGATCCATGAGGGACGAGGCCTTTAGAGCCAAGGGCGTGTCTGTCTGTACCGACACCATAGAAATAGAATTACTAGAAATGCTATTAGTCAGACTCTAACCTGTCAATTAGTAGACAGCCAGCTGTATTGCCCCTAAAAACCTGTGATAGGAGCATTGCCAGCTCCATTTCCTGCATCCTGGCTGGAGTCCAACAAGGTTCACACAAGGTGCTTAAAGTACATGAATTTGTGGCACTCTGAAATTGAAGTACTGAATACCTTGAAAATATGACATTTTCTCAAGTGGTCTTGCAAATTAATTTCCAGGCAGACTACTGAGTTTTATTTCCATCCCCGTCTTGTGCTCTGGTTGCCAGGTGAGCTCTCTCATTCCACCCACACTGGGCGGCAGGTAGCCTAGTGGTTAAGAGCGTTGGGCCAGTAACCGAAAGCTTGAAGATCCCCAAGCTTACAAGGTTACACTCTGTTAACCCCTGAACAAGGCAGTTAACCACTGTTCCTAGGCCGTCATTGAAAATAAGAATTTGTTCTTAACTGACTTGCCTAGTTAAATAAAGGTAAAATGAACACTGCCACTTAGCCAGGCAGGTACAGAGCTGACTGATTAGACGCCACTAAACGACACAGCTCAAATGCTGGGGGAAATGTAGAATTCAACCCTGCCTGGCAAGATATTATATGACTGTGTTTTGCCAGATCCAACCGGGGATGTAGTGGAGGGTAAACAATCCAACCAGGGATGTAGTGGAGGGTAACCAATCCAACCAGGGATGTAGTGGAGGGTAACCAATCCAACCAGGGATGTAGTGGAGGGTAACCAATCCAACCAGGGATGTGGAGGGTAACCAATCCAACCAGGGATGTAGTGGAGGGTAACCAATCCAACCAGGGATGTAGTGGAGGGTAACCAATCCAACCAGGGATGTAGTGGAGGGTAACCAATCCAACCAGGGATGTAGGAGGGTAACCAATCCAACCAGGGATGTAGTGGAGGGTAACCAATCCAACCAGGGATGTAGTGGAGGGTAGCAATCCAACCAGGGATGTAGTGGAGGGTGGTAAACACCGTTTCGCACCTTTTTATTTGTGCAATAGTGTTTGATAACCTTTTAAAATGTCATTATCGGGAGAACGACTGGAATCTGAATGATTCATTATGTCGTTATGTTCGCTCTGCTCCCCCAGATTTGCCTTGTTAGCAGTGCATTCATTCACTACTCTGTCCAACGGAAACACTCACGACATAGCATGGGCCGAGAGGTGAAATCAACTACCTCCAGCCCAGACCTACAGTGGCAGGTAGCGGAGAAACTCTGCTGACAGTGGGAAATTATTTTAACATCCCTCAACTCCTGCCGTGTCACACAGACACCCTGCCAAACAACCTCCCTGCCTCTCAGAGAATGAGTGTACAACTGGTAAATAGTCGCTGATACTTCAGTGAGATGTCTAGCCTGCTATGTAGCGCAAGGGCTCTGGTTATTAGCCCGGGTAGCTAGCCGGCTAGAAGGGATGAAGTTAGAAGTTAACGTTGAACAGAGCCTGACCCCCAGCAGGAGTAGTTGACTGAAATGAACCTAGCTATAATCAAAAGATTGGCTACTATAAGTTGTCATAACAAAATAAATGTACTTTGTAGTGAGACGGTGGTGAGTCAGTGCTGTAATGAAGGAGGAAAAGGAGAGGCACAGAGAGAGGAAGCATTGACGCCAGCAGGGAGTGAAGTGGTTCCCGAGAGAGTCTTTAATCTTATCAAACACTAACCTTCACTTCAGTCTATGTCATGGAAAGAGCTCATACCATTGCATTACTTCCTGTTAACCTCAGTGAGTACCATGTCATTTCCAGGTATGACTCCCTAGGCATTGGTGACAGGTTTCATGATGATGATTTGAAGCATTGCCACCCAGCTGACCTCATGGCTGTAGTTATTCTACAGATATTGTACCTTAAGGAAACATCAAGTGAAAAGCTGATGTGGAAATGACTGTGTACTGTATCATGTGCTGTATGTTACCGCCAGTTCATCTGATTCCTTGATGTTTAGGAGAAGACAACTCCTATTGTCATAGTAACTCCAGACGTGACCTCTATCTCTGTGCAGACGATGTATGATGTTTTAATTTCTGAGTAATAGTGAAGGAATCAAACCACTGATGCCAGAGAGAAAAATAGAGAAAAAAATATGACAATGACTATAGAGTTGGCAGGTGTGTGCAAGCACGTGTTTGTGTGCATGTGAGTGACCTCTGCATAAAGGAAGCAGCCTTCAGCTAAATAAAGGTCTTCATGTGGTCTATATAACACCACCATCTGCCAGGATGCAGTGGTAAATAAAGGTCTTCATGTGGTCTATATAACACCTCCATCTGCCAGGATGCAGTGGTAAATAAAGGTCTTCATGTGGTCTATATAACACCTCCATCTGCCAGGATGCAGTGGTAAATAAAGATCTTCATGTGGTCTATATAACACCGCCATCTGCCAGGATGCAGTGGTAAATAAAGATCATCATGGTCTATATAACACCTCCATCTGCCAGGATGCAGTGGTAAATACTAGTCATGGAGATGGTCACCCATCCTTTTGTATGCCGCATACCTGCTTGTATTATGAAAGTTGGGAATTCAGCCTGTTACATAAGTGTTTCCTTGAAACTAATGAAACCAGGCAACGCCTCGTGTGCCACTTCATGCCAAGAACGAGTCAGAAATGACACCAGACTGGATTTTGAACTTGGCCGTCATGTTCATATCTGCCCGGGGTAGATCCTTGAGGGACGAGGCCTTAGAATGAGACGTATCTGCCTGGGGTAGATCCATGAGGGACCAGGCCTTAGAATGAGACGTATCTGCCTGGGGTAGATCCTTGAGGGACCAGGCCTTAGAATTATCTGCCTGGGGTAGATCCATGAGGACGAGGCCTTAGAAAGAGACGTATCTGCCTGGGGTAGATCCATGAGGGACCAGGCCTTAGAATGAGACGTATCTGCCTGGGGTAGATCCATGAGGGACGAGGCCTTAGAATGAGCGTGTCTGCCTGGGGAAGATCCATGAGACGAGGCCTTAGAATGAGACGTATCTGCCTGGGGTAGATCCATTTGGGACAAGGCCTTAGAATGAGACGTATCTGCCTGGGGTAGATCCATTTGGGACAAGGCCTTAGAATGAGACGTATCTGCCTGTGGTAGATCCATGAGGGACCAGGCCTTAGAATGAGACGTATCTGCCTGTGGTAGATCCATGAGGGACCAGGCCTTAGAATGAGACGTATCTGCCTGGGGTAGATCCATGAGGGACGAGGCCTTAGAATGAGACGTATCTGTCTATACCGACACCATAGAAATAGAATTACTAGAAATGCTATTAGTCAGACTCTAACCTGTCAATTAGTAGATAACCAGCTGTATATCCCCCTATAAAAACCTGTGATAGGAGCATTGCCAGCTCCATTTCCTGCATCCTGGCTGAGTCCAACAAGGTTCACACAAGGTGCTTAAAATACATGAATTTGGCACTCTGAAATTGAAGTACTGGAATACCTTGAAAATATGACATTTTCTCAAGTGGTCTTGCAAATTAATTTCCAGGCAGACTAGAGTTTTATTTCCATCCCCGTCTTGTGCTCTGGTTGCCAGGTGAGCTCTCTCATTCCACCCACACTGGGCGGCAGGTAGCCTAGTGGTTAGAGCGTTGGCCAGTAACCCGAAAGCTTGCAAGATCCCAAGCTGACAAGGTTACACTCTGTTAGCCCCTGAACAAGGCAGTTAACCCACTGTTCCTAGGCCGTCATTGAAAATAAGAATTTGTTCTTAACTGACTTGCCTAGTTAAATAAAGGTAAAATAAACACTGCCACTTGGCCAGGCAGGTACAGAGCTGACTGATTAGACGCCACTAAACGACACAGCTCAAATGCCGGGGAAATGTAGATTCAACCCTGCCTGGCAAGATATTATATGACTGTGTTTTGCCAGATCCAACCGGGGATGTAGTGGAGGGTAAACAATCCAACCAGGGATGTAGTGGAGGGTAACCAATCCAACCAGGGATGTAGTGGAGGGTAACCAATCCAACCAGGGATGTAGTGGAGGGTAACCAATCCAACCAGGGATGTAGTGGAGGGTAACCAATCCAACCAGGGATGTAGTGGAGGGTAAACAATCCAACCAGGGATGTAGTGGAGGGTAACCAATCCAACCAGGGATGTAGTGGAGGGTAACCAATCCAACCAGGGATGTAGTGGAGGGTAACCAATCCAACCAGGGATGTAGTGGAGGGTAACCAATCCAACCAGGGATGTAGTGGAGGGTAACCAATCCAACCAGGGATGTAGTGGAGGGTAACCAATCCAACCAGGGATGTAGTGGAGGGTAAACACCGTTTACGCACCTTTTATTTGTGCAATAGTGTTTGATAACCTTTTTAAAAATGTCATTATCGGGAGAACGACTGGAATCATGAATGATTCATTATGCTCGTTATGTTCGCCTGCTCCCCCAGATTTGCCTTGTTAGCAGTGCATTCATTCACTACTCTGTCCAACGGGAAACACTACCCACGACATAGCATGGGCCGAGAGGTGAAATCAACTACCTCAGCCCAGACCTACAGTGGCAGGTAGCGGAGAAACTCTGCTGACAGTGGAAATTATTTTAACATCCCTCAACTCCTGCCGTGTCAACAGACACCTGCCAAACAACCCCTCCCTGCCTCTCAGAGAATGAGTGTACAACTGGTAAATAGTCGCTGATACTTCAGTGAGATGTCTAGCCTGCTATGTAGCGCAAGGGCTCTGGTTATTAGCCCGGTAGCTAGCCGGCTGGAAGGATGAAGTTAGAAGCTAACGTTGAACAGAGCCTGACCCCCAGCAGGAGTAGTTGACTGAAATGAACCTAGCTATAATCAAAAGATTGGCTACTATAAGTTGTCATAACAAAATAAATGTACTTTGTAGTGAGACGGTGGTGAGTCAGTGCTGTAATGAAGGAGGAAAAGGAGAGGCACAGAGAGAGGAAGCATTGACGCCAGCAGGGAGTGAAGTGGTTCCCCGAGAGAGTCTTTAATCTTATCAAACACTAACCTTCACTTCAGTCTATGTCATGGAAAGAGCTCATACCATTGCATTACTTCCTGTTAACCTCAGTGAGTACCATGTCATTTCCAGGTATAACTCCCCTAGGCATTGGTGACAGGTTTCATGATGATGATTTGGAAGCATTGCCACCCAGCTGACCTCATGGCTGTAGTTATTCTACAGATATTGTACCTTAAGGAAACATCAAGTGAAAAGCTGATGTGGCAATGACTGTGTACTGTATCATGTGCTGTATGTTACCGCCAGTTCATCTGATTCCTTGATGTTTAGGAGAAGACAACTCCTATTGTCATAGTAACTCCAGACGTGACCGCTATCTCTGTGCAGACGATGTATGATGTTTTAATTTCTGAGTAATAGTGAAGGAATCAAACCACTGATGCCAGAGAGAAAAATAGAGAAAAATATGACAATGACTATAGGAGTTGGCAGGTGTGTGTGCAAGCACGTGTTTGTGTGCATGTGAGTGACCTCTGCATAAAGGAAGCAGCCTTCAGCTAAATAAAGGTCTTCATGTGGTCTATATAACACCTCCATCTGCCAGGATGCAGTGGTAAATAAAGACCATCATGTGGTCTATATAACACCTCCATCTGCCAGGATGCAGTGGTAAATAAAGATCTTCATGTGGTCTATATAACACCTCCATCTGCCAGGATGCAGTGGTAAATAAAGATCTTCATGTGGTCTATATAACACCTCCATCTGCCAGGATGCAGTGGTAAATACTAGTCATGGAGATGGTCACCCATCCTTTTGTATGCTGCATACCTGCCTGTATTATGAAAGATGGAAATTCAGCCTGTTACATAAGTGTTCCTCGAAACTAATGAAACCAGGGAACGCCTCGTGTGCCACTTCATGCCAAGAACGAGTCAGAAATGACACCAGACTGGATTTTGAACTTCGCCTTCATGTTCATTGCGTTTCAGATCTTTATGAAAAGGATTCATGAAAGGTGTGAATACTGAGTTAATGTAAATTAGCTTAGTGAGTGTATTGGTACTCTAACTATTCCAACTATTGTCACACCCATCCTAGATCTTCTAGTGATTCAGGTTAAGTTTTAAACTAGATGCTATATGTCTTTAAAACTGTGGGTATACTTGTAGGGCAAATCTAGAACTGTTACTTAGCCCGACAGTTATGTTGTTGTATCAATTGAATGAGTGAGATGATAAATGTATTGTGTGTGCCTTTCCCTGTAGGACGTGACCGAGGTGGAGCAGGCAGAGGAGCAGGCGAAGCAGGAAGACCAGATACTCAAGTGAGTTCACCTTCGATACAGATATCAACTGGGCATTAAAACATCCTTCACCTTCAATACAGATATCAACTGGGCATTAAAACATCCTTCACCTTCGATACCGATATCAACTGGGCATTAAAACATCCTTCACCTTCGATACAGATATCAACTGGGCATTAAAACATCCTTTACCTTCGATACAGATATCAACTGGGCATTAAAACATCCTTCACCTTCGATACAGATATCAACTGGGCATTAAAACATCCTTCACCTTCAATACAGATATCAACTGGGCATTAAAACATCCTTACCTTCAATACAGATATCAACTGGGCATTAAAACATCCTTCACCTTCAATAAAGATATCAACTGGGCATTAAAACATCCTTCAGTACAGATATCAACTGGGCATTAAAACATCCTTCACCTTCAATACAGATATCAACTGGGCATTAAAACATCCTTACCTTCAATACAGATATCAACTGGTCATTAAAACATCCTTCACCTTCAATACAGATATCAACTGGGCATTAAAACATCCTTCAGTACAGATATCAACTGGGCATTAAAACATCCTTCACCTTTGATACAGATATCAACTGGGCATTAAAACATCCTTCAGTACAGATATCAACTGGGCATTAAAACATCCTTCACCTTCGATACAGATATCAACTGGGCATTAAAACATTCTTCACCTTCGATACAGATATCAACTGGGCATTAAAACATCCTTCGATACAGATATCAACTGGGCATTAAAACATCCTTCACCTTCGATACAGATATCAACTGGGCATTAAAACATCCTTCAGTACAGATATCAACTGGGCATTAAAACATCCTTCACCTTCAATACAGATATCAACTGGGCATTAAAACAACCTTCACCTTCGATACAGATATCAACTGGGCATTAAAACATCCTTCGATACAGATATCAACTGGGCATTAAAACATCCTTCACCTTCGATACAGATATCAACTGGGCATTAAAACATCCTTCACCTTCGATACAGATATCAACTGGGCATTAAAACATCCTTCACCTTCGATACAGATATCAACTGGGCATTAAAACATCCTTCGATACAGATATCAACTGGGCATTAAAACATCCTTCGATACAGATATCAACTGGGCATTAAAACATCCTTCACCTTCGATACCGATATCAACTGGGCATTAAAACATCCTTCGATACAGATATCAACTGGGCATTAAAACAGCCTTCGATACAGATATCAACTGGGCATTAAAACATCCTTCGATACAGATATCAACTGGGCATTAAAACATCCTTCACCTTCGATACAGATATCAACTGGGCATTAAAACATCCTTCAGTACAGATATCAACTGGGCATTAAAACATCCTTCACCTTCAATACAGATATCAACTGGGCATTAAAACATCCTTACCTTCAATACAGATATCAACTGGTCATTAAAACATCCTTCACCTTCAATACAGATATCAACTGGGCATTAAAACATCCTTCACCTTTGATACAGATATCAACTGGGCATTAAAACATCCTTCACCTTTGATACAGATATCAACTGGGCATTAAAACATCCTTCACCTTTGATACAGATATCAACTGGGCATTAAAACATCCTTCACCTTCGATACAGATATCAAATGGGCATTAAAACATCCTTCACCTTCGATACAGATATCAACTGGGCATTAAAACATCCTTCACCTTCGATACAGATATCAACTGGGCATTAAAACATCCTTCACCTTCAATACAGATATCAACTGGGCATTAAAACATCTTTCAGTACAGATATCAACTGGGCATTAAAACATCCTTCACCTTCGATACAGATATCAAATGGGCATTAAAACATCCTTCACCTTCGATACAGATATCAACTGGGCATTAAAACATCCTTCACCTTCGATACAGATATCAACTGGGCATTAAAACATCCTTCACCTTCGATACAGATATCAACTGGGCATTAAAACATCCTTCACCTTCGATACAGATATCAACTGGGCATTAAAACATCCTTCACCTTCGATACAGATATCAACTGGGCATTAAAACATTCTTCACCTTCGATACAGATATCAACTGGGCATTAAAAACATCCTTCGATACAGATATCAACTGGGCATTAAAACATCCTTCACCTTCGATACAGATATCAACTGGGCATTAAAACATCCTTCAGTACAGATATCAACTGGGCATTAAAACATCCTTCACCTTCAATACAGATATCAACTGGGCATTAAAACAACCTTCACCTTCGATACAGATATCAACTGGGCATTAAAACATCCTTCGATACAGATATCAACTGGGCATTAAAACATCCTTCAGTACAGATATCAACTGGGCATTAAAACATCCTTCACCTTCAATACAGATATCAACTGGGCATTAAAACAACCTTCACCTTCGATACAGATTTCAACTGGGCATTAAAACATCCTTCGATACAGATATCAACTGGGCATTAAAACATCCTTCACCTTCGATACAGATATCAACTGGGCATTAAAACATCCTTCACCTTCGATACAGATATCAACTGGGCATTAAAACATCCTTCACCTTCGATACAGATATCAACTGGGCATTAAAACATCCTTCACCTTCGATACAGATATCAACTGGGCATTAAAACATCCTTCGATACAGATATCAACTGGGCATTAAAACATCCTTCGATACAGATATCAACTGGGCATTAAAACATCCTTCACCTTCGATACCGATATCAACTGGGCATTAAAACATCCTTCGATACAGATATCAACTGGGCATTAAAACAGCCTTCGATACAGATATCAACTGGGCATTAAAACATCCTTCAGTACAGATATCAACTGGGCATTAAAACATCCTTCACCTTCAATACAGATATCAACTGGGCATTAAAACAACCTTCACCTTCGATACAGATTTCAACTGGGCATTAAAACATCCTTCGATACAGATATCAACTGGGCATTAAAACATCCTTCACCTTCGATACAGATATCAACTGGGCATTAAAACATCCTTCACCTTCGATACAGATATCAACTGGGCATTAAAACATCCTTCACCTTCGATACAGATATCAACTGGGCATTAAAACATCCTTCGATACAGATATCAACTGGGCATTAAAACATCCTTCGATACAGATATCAACTGGGCATTAAAACATCCTTCACCTTCGATACCGATATCAACTGGGCATTAAAACATCCTTCGATACAGATATCAACTGGGCATTAAAACAGCCTTCGATACAGATATCAACTGGGCATTAAAACATCCTTCGATACAGATATCAACTGGGCATTAAAACATCCTTCGATACAGATATATCAACTGGGCATTAAAACATCCTTCGATACAGAGATATCAACTGGGCATTAAAACATCCTTCGATACAGAGATATCAACTGGGCATTAAAACATCCTTCGATACAGATATATCAACTGGGCATTAAAACATCCTTCGATACAGATATATCAACTGGGCATTAAAACATCCTTCGATACAGATATATCAACTGGGCATTAAAACATCCTTCGATACAGATATCAACTGGGCATTAAAACAGCCTTCAGTACAGATGGTTCAGTTGGTTGGAGCATTGTGCTGACAGACAAATGTTGAGGGTTTGATTTTTGCTTGCGACATACAGTGCATATAGGTTTTAAATGTAGGTGGTTCAGCAAATGCACTGAAATTCCAATTCTTCAATGCTTTTCAAAGAGGACAATTTGGAACTGGAATTTGGTTTACTTTCAGTGGTCAGTTTAGGGTAAGTGGTTTATTTTAGTGTCAGCAGTTCACTTTAGGGTCAGTGGTTAAACTAGGGTCATTGGTTTAGTTTAGGGTCGTGGTTGGTGAGGGGGTTAGTATTCTGAGTTGAACCACTATGACCCATTTTCTTTCTTCCAACAGCTGATAAATATCTACAGATCAAGGGTTTGTTAGACCAATGTTTGCCCACTGCCTAACCACACTAGAGGTCAGAAGTCCAGGTGGATAACATTTATTTACACTATTTACAGTGTAAATTATTTACATACTTCTAATCACACACACACACACACACACACACACACACACACACACACACACACACACACACACACACACACACACACACACACACACACACACACACACACACACACACACACACACACACACACACACACACACACACACACACACACACACACACGGTGGTGGAGGTCCAGACATAGAAATGTTGTCTTCCTTTGGTCCACCTGTTAGTGTTCCTTTTAAAAGTCACGACCTGTTGTTTGGAACCATATGTAAGGATAACCACGGGGATTGATAAGACTGTCCACCCACCACTGGTCTCTCATACACTATAGTGTACCTCTGTGCATGGACCACCCAGCTGAGCTAATGTCTGCAGAAATACTACCTCTGTCTTAAGGAAACAGCCTCCGGCTAAATAAAGAGCTGGTGTGTGACGATGAGCGTGTAATATATCTTGCTTCTGAACGTCACTGCCACTTCATCTGATTCCTTAACATTTAGGAGAAGACAGCAACTCCTATGGACTGACCTCTGTGCAGATGATGTATGATGTTTTAATTTCTGAATAATAGTGAAGGAATCAAACCACTGATGCCAGAGAGAGAAATAATATGACAATGACCATAGGAGTTGCATGTGCGTGTTTGTGCGTCTTTTCTGGGTCGTGTTTATTAGGGCACGTTGACGTTTTGCAATGGGAAGCAAAGATGTGCGTTTCTTACTGGACAGATCCAGGTGGTCCCTCACTGTCCCAGTCCTGTTTTGTGCGTAATGAACGCAGCCCCGTTTTTTCTACTTTCAGATGTAGTGGTGTGTTGTTGTGTTGTGCAGGAAACAGGAGCTGTCTAACCTGCTTCATGAGAAGAAGTACCTGAAGGCTCTGGGCCTGGCCATCTCCCTGGACCAGCCACACACTGTGCTCAAAGTCATTAAAGGTATAATTCTGTCCACTCTCGCTTCTTCTATATCCTACTACACATCCACACACACACCGTGCTCCACGTCATCAAAGGTACATTTCTCTACCCTCTGTCTCTAGTCTCTCACATGTTTTCTCCACACTGTACATACAGCATGTTGATCATCCAGATTCTTCCTCACATCTCCAGAAATAGCTGCTGGATTCCACATTGCTAATGTTGTCACTCACCTTCCACCCTGTCACTACCTGTTGTCCTACTGTTTCCTCTGTAGTACTCCCTCAGTCCTCCAGGCACTAGTGTAGACTAGACCTGTGGGAACTCTACATAACGAGGACTACTTAGAGCAACATTACTCAGTAACCAGTTCACTCTCTAAACCTCTCTGTCATTAAGTTAATGGATGACGTGACCTGCATACAGACAGGTCCACTGACAGTCTGACACCAAGGCCAATAGACTAAATGGAGGAAATCACTCTACCCACATTCCAGGCCTTTATGTTCCCTACATTGACCTTCTTCTGAGCCAAAACATAGATAGTTGTGCATAGGTACACTTTGGTGTTTGTTTATCGAAACAAAGAAGATTGGAACATACTTGTTTTAGACATTCCTTGTATTGATCATGGATGAGAGAGACTGGGTGGTGTTCATTAGGACAAAACGTTGCACAATAAGAATTATATTTCTAATTTTACAAGTTCCGATAGTACCAGCCTGTTTCGGACCGTTTACTTCCGTCTCACACCGTTTACTTCCGTCTCGAACCGTTTACTTCCGTCTCGAACCTTTTACTTCCGTCTGGGACCGTTTACTTCCGTCTGGGACCGTATACTTCCGTCTGGGACCGTATACTTCCGTCTGGGACCGTATACTTCCGTCTCGGACCGTATACTTCCGTCTCGGACCGTATACTTCCGTCTGGGACCGTTTACTTCCGTCTGGGACCGTTTACTTCCGTCTGGGACCGTATACTTCCGTCTCGGACCGTTTACTTCTTTCTGGGACCGTATACTTCCGTCTCGGAGCGTTTACTTCCGTATTGGACCTTTTACTTCCGTCTCAAACCTTTTACTTCCGTCTGGGACCGTTTACTTCCGTCTCGGGCCTATTGAACATGGCCTGAGAGTGATCAGGTTCTGAGCTAAATGAAGGTACAGTTTATAAACACAGGAGTGTTCACGTACTCAGTGTTTATGCATGTTGGTGTTGGGAACATCATGTGTATATGGTCAACACACTAGTGCAGCTCCAAAACAACATGTCCTCCTAAAACTACTTAGAACACATTCTGTGTAACATATTGAAATTCTAACAACATATACATTTGTTAAAAATACTTATTTAGGACAAGCCAAGAACTGAAGGGTAATGGCTTTAAAAATGGCATATGTCTATACACATTTTAAATTCATATGTAGTTAAAATGACTGCCTCGGCACTTCTAGTGTTAAAATCCATTAAAATAACTGTATGGGAGAGACTAGGGTTCCATGTTTGACCGTGAAGGATTTGTCAGAGGACATTGTATTGGTATAACAATGGACCGTCATACTGACACTAGAGGGTCTAGCATGGGGTTGTAGATGGGATGGGTCACTTAGGTCATGATGATGCGTACTAGGCTGCATCCCAAATGGCACCCTATTTACTATCTAGTGCACTACTTTTGCTCACCATAGAGCTCTGGTCAAAAGTAATGCAGTTTGTAGGGAAAGTTGCAGTTATGTAAGTCTTTAATAGACTGGCCATTGAACTTAGGTCATGTATGGTGTGCCATGACCCTGGTTATGTGTGCCAGGATCATATGCTTCTATATCTGATGTGGGTTACTCTGTGTGTACTGTCTGTGAACTCGTGACTTTCCTGTGTGGCCTCTAGCGATCCGCCAGGGGGAAGATGGTGCTAAGCAGCTGGAGAAGACTGTGCTGAAGCTGCGTCAGGACCAGAAAGGTGAGGTCAGAAAGGATTGGGATATACTAAGCTGGCCAAAAAAAACACTGTTTTTACTATGTTGCAGAACATTCTGAAAACGTTTTGTGCTTGGTGGGTATCCAATATAGTGATGGAGCCACATGGTAATGGCCCGTGATAAAGGTCTGTGTATGGTAATGGCCCGTGATAAAGGTCTGTGTATGGTAATGGCTCGTGATAAAGGTCTGTGTATGGTAATGGCCCGTGATAAAGGTCTGTGTATGGTAATGGCCCGTGATAAAGGTCTGTGTATGGTAATGGCCCGTGATAAAGGTCTGTGTATGGTAATGGCCCGTGGTAAAGGTCTGTGTATGGTAATGGCCTGTGATAAAGCTCTGTGTATGGTAATGGCCCGTGATAAAGGTCTGTGTATGGTAATGGCCCGTGATAAAAGTCTGTGTATGGTAATGGCCCGTGATAAAGCTCTGTGTATGGTAATGGCCCGTGATAAAGGTTTGTGTATGGTAATGGCCCGTGATAAAGGTCTGTGTATGGTAATGGCTCGTGATAAAGCTCTGTGTATGGTAATGGCCTGTGATAAAGCTCTATGTATGGTAATGGCCCGTGATAAAGCTCTGTGTATGGTAATGGCCCGTGATAAAGCTCTGTGTATGGTAATGGCCCGTGATAAAGGTCTGTGTATGGTAATGGCCTGTGATAAAGCTCTATGTATGGTAATGGCCCGTGATAAAGGTCTGTGTATGGTAATGGCCCGTGATAAAGGTCTGTGTATGGTAATGGCCTGTGATAAAGCTCTATGTATGGTAATGGCCCGTGATAAAGGTCTGTGTATGGTAATGGCCCGTGATAAAGCTCTATGTATGGTAATGGCCCGTGATAAAGGTCTGTGTATGGTAATGGCCCGTGATAAAGGTTTGTGTATGGTAATAGCCTGTGATAAAGGTCTGTGTATGGTAATGGCCCGTGATAAAGGTTTGTGTATGGTAATGGCCCGTGATAAAGGTCTGTGTATGGTAATGGCCCGTGATAAAGGTCTGTGTATGGTAATGGCCCGTGATAAAGCTCTATGTATGGTAATGGCCCGTGATAAAGCTCTGTGTATGGTAATGGCCGGTGATAAAGGTCTGTGTATGGTAATGGCCTGTGATAAAGCTCTAAGTATGGTAATGGCCCGTGATAAAGGTCTGTGTATGGTAATGGCCCGTGATAAAGGTCTGTGTATGGTAATGGCCCGTGATAAAGCTCTATGTATGGTAATGGCCCGTGATAAAGGTCTGTGTATGGTAATGGCCCGTGATAAAGCTCTGTGTATGGTAATGGCCTGTGATAAAGCTCTATGTATGGTAATGGCCCGTGATAAAGGTCTGTGTATGGTAATGGCCCGTGATAAAGGTTTGTGTATGGTAATGGCCCGTGATAAAGGTCTGTGTATGGTAATGGCCCGTGATAAAGGTCTGTGTATGGTAATGGCCCGTGATAAAGGTCTGTGTATGGTAATGGCCCGTGATAAAGGTCTGTGTATGGTAATGGCCCGTGATAAAGGTCTGTGTATGGTAATGGCCCGTGATAAAGTTCCGGGTATGTTAATGGTATGTGTAATCCTAACCCTGACTCTCTCTAACCCCCCCCCAGAGTCTATGCTGCGCTACTGTGCTGTGTGGAACACCAATGCCCGGAGCTGTCTGGACGCCCAGGCTGTGATCCAGGTGATGCTCACACACCTTTCCCCTGAAGAGCTGCTCCAGTACCAGGGAGCACGCGCACACCTGGAGGGACTCATACCTTACACTGGTGAGGTGGGGTGTGTGTGTTAGTCACATTGATGTATAGACTCACGCCAGACGTGACAACTACCTCCATGCAGATGATATATGATGTTTTAATTTCTGAATAATAGTGAAGGAATCAAACCACTGATGCCAGAGAAAGTGTCCGCTGATTGTGTGTGTTGGTGATGGTGTCTGCTGATTGTGTGTGTTGGTGATTGTGTGTGTGTTGGTGATGGTGTCTGCTGATGTGTGTTGGTGATGGTGTCTGCTGATTGTGTGTTGGTGATGGTGTCTGCTGATTGTGTGTTGGTGATGGTGTCTGCTGATTGTGTGTTGGTGATGGTGTCTGCTGATTGTGTGTGTTAGTGATGGTGTCTGCTGATTGTGTGTGTTAGTGATGGTGTCTGCTGATTGTGTGTGTTAGTGATGGTGTCTGCTGATTGTGTGTGTTAGTGACGGTGTCTGCTGATTGTGTGTGTTGGTGATGGTGTCTGCTGATTGTGTGTGTGTTGGTGATGGTGTCTGCTGATTGTGTGTGTGTTGGTGATGGTGTCTGCTGATTGTGTGTGTTAGTGATGGTGTCTGCTGATTGTGTGTGTTGGTGATGGTGTCTGCTGATTGTGTGTGTTGGTGATGGTGTCTGCTGATTGTGTGTGTTGGTGATGGTGTCTGCTGATTGTGTGTGTTGGTGATGGTGTCTGCTGATTGTGTGTGTTGGTGATGGTGTCTGCTGATTGTGTGTGTTGGTGATGGTGTCTGCTGATTGTGTGTGTTGGTGATGGTGTCTGCTGATTGTGTGTGTTGGTGATGGTGTCTGCTGATTGTGTGTGTGTTGGTGATGGTGTCTGCTGATTGTGTGTGTTAGTGATGGTGTCTGCTGATTGTGTGTGTTGGTGATGGTGTCTGCTGATTGTGTGTGTTGGTGATGGTGTCTGCTGATTGTGTGTGTTGGTGATGGTGTCTGCTGATTGTGTGTGTTGGTGATGGTGTCTGCTGATTGTGTGTGTTGGTGATGGTGTCTGCTGATTGTGTGTGTAGGTTATGGTGTCTGCTAATTGTGTGTGTTAGTGATGGTGTCCACTGATCGTGTGTGTTTGTGATGGTGTGTGTGTTTGTGATGGTGTGTGTGTTTGTGATGGTGTGTGTGTGTTTGTGATGGTGTGTGTGTTTGTGATGGTGTGTGTGTTTGTGATGGTGTGTGTGTTGGTGATGGTGTGTGTGTTGGTGATGGTGTCTGCTGATTGTGTGTGTGTTGGTGATGGTGTGTGTGTTGGTGATGGTGTGTGTGTTGGTGATGGTGTCTGCTGATTGTGTGTGTTGGTGATGGTGTCTGCTGATTGTGTGTGTGTTGGTGACGGTGTCTGCTGATTGTGTGTGTGTTGGTGATGGTGTCTGCTGATTGTGTGTGTGTTGGTGATAGTGTCTGCTGATTGTGTGTGTGTTGGTGATGGTGTCTGCTGATTGTGTGTGTGTTGGTGATGGTGTCTGCTGATTGTGTGTGAGCATCTTTACATGTTTGTTGATACAGTTCCCTTGTTTGATTTGACACTGTTCGTCCCCACAGAGAGGCACATGCAAAGGATCGGCCGTCTGCTGCAGGCCTCCATGTTCCTGGACTACATGTGGCAGAAGATGAGAGTGACAGGAGCTCCAGCCAGGTGAGGGTGACCAGGGGAGGGCCTTAAACAC
The DNA here is from genome assembly GCF_021184085.1 of Oncorhynchus gorbuscha. Classification (NCBI taxonomy): domain Eukaryota; kingdom Metazoa; phylum Chordata; class Actinopteri; order Salmoniformes; family Salmonidae; genus Oncorhynchus; species Oncorhynchus gorbuscha. Next base: position 5,530,282 of record NC_060188.1, read on the forward strand.
AACACCCACCAATCACAATCCAGGGCTTATACTAACAGCCTTGCCTAATGACTTTCAAATATTTTTTCAAATACATTGCTTTTAGAAAGATTCAGAATAAAAAACACATACATTTCATTGTTTCGAGTTTCTTTTAATAGGGATTGATAGCGGTGACAGGATTCACCCCTAAAACAGATTCTAACATACACTGAAGTGTGTTTCACTTAGTCTTCCATCAATATCATTGCTTTGACTGAAGTGGAAATTCGACTTAAGCAATAGTTAGGATTCGCTTCTCTGAAGTGAAAGACACGTTCAATTGTTTGATTTCATCTTTCCTTGTAGCATTCTAAGTAACTTCGTAGCAAGACACAGTCATCCGACCTATCAGCGTTGACAGTATGCCACGCGAAGGTTGCTCTAGATCTAATCTGAGTCTGAGAACAATGGCTGTTGTTGTTCATAGAAATGTATCTGGGCAAGAGAGATGACTTCTACATATCTGTGGTTTGAGACCAATACCTGTGTAACCAAACTGATGTTTTTACTGTAAGTACTGTAGTAGACTTCATTCTGAAACCACATTCCCCCTCTATGGTTGCTTCCCAAATGGCACCCTATTGCCTATATACAAGTGCACTGCTTTTCACTAGGGCTCTGGTCTAAAGTAGTGCACTACATAGGGAATATGGTGCCATTTGGGACACCGTTTATAAGCTTTGTCAGCACTGTAATGATGAATAACAAACGGATTGAGGAATATTAACAGCGATAACCAGGTACTGGAATCAGCAGGAGATCAATCAGAGGCTGTACAATCACATACTGTACCATGGAGAGTAAATTCCAATATGGTACATCGACACTGAAACGTCTGGAAGAATGAGGCTGTAGGTCAGGTTTGAAGAATGATTATTTGAAGTCATTATCTAGAAAGTCATTGTCATGGGTCAAGCATAAAGAGGTCTTCTGCAGTACCCTAATGTATGATGTGATAGGAAGTATGCAGCAGAGCCTAATTCTTCAACATGGTCTTAAGACCCAATAAGAATCCAGCTGGAGTCCAGCTTCAGGAAATACGGCAGAGCAAACATGGGTCTGTTTGACACGTGAATTATATGGATATTTGACCTCCTTTGTTGTTGGTTGCTGATGTGTGATGTCATATCCTTTTGCAGTATGGACTCGCAGGATGAGGAGATGGACACCGCCTCTCTTCAGGTGCCACACCCCCTGTTCATGATTGACAAGCGATCAGGTGAGGGTGGAGATGGGACTAAGGAACAGGGGGATGGAGAGGAGAGATGGAATGAGGGAGAGGCAGAGGAGGATGATGGTCTCGAGGAAGATGCCAACTGCCCGGCCAACATTGAGGAGGATGATGATGATGAAGTGAGTATCACCAGGAAAGCCTCAGTCAGGAGACAAAGGGAAGAAAATGGACAGAAAGGAAAAGAAAATGGCAACCATCACTCTGGCAGTGAGGAGAGTTCAAGAGAGGAGGACCGGGGAGACCAAACAGAGGCTAAGATCCTCCTGTCTGCAGCGTCCCTTCCACCCCTCCAGGCAATCATCAGCTGATGGCAGACTGCCCACTAAGGATGCCTGAGTGTGAACCCGCGGGAGTCTCCTTCAGCGTGGACCACTGCCTGGAGCAACAGTGTGCCTTTATAGACACTGACAGACAGAGAAGCAGGTCCTGAATGACCTTTTATAATAAACTGGTTTTGAGGTCAATAGGCCTGGCTGGCAGCCATTTTGGAAAAAACGTGTCATTTTTTCATAAATAGTGCCACAAGTTTTTCCTCACCATGTTAGCTCATTGGGAAAAACTTGTGAGTGCTATTGGAAGCCTACTAATGGTACCTAGTGGAAGCCTGCTACTGATACCTAGTGGAAGCCTGCTACTAGAGGTCAGGAATTGTCAAGGCTCTACCCGTAACTTCTTCCCCATTCTTCAACAGAAACCAGTGCTTGTGAATTTTTATATTTGTATGTTGTTGTGCAGTCCTGCTCTTCCACCTAAACATTTTGTTTGTCATGATTACAAATGCATCTGGAATAAATTGTATGCCTTGTATTTATTGTGCTCTTTTTAAAAATAAGTTTGTATTCCATTTTAAACATCAACCAATATGTTCATGTAAAAGAGTATGTTTGAAGACTTAACTTATTTAACATAAAATTCCCATAGGAGTATAAACCACGACACAGGAAAGGGTGAAAAGGTCAAGCCTTCATCCCTTTGCCACATTAGACTGGTCCAGCATATTGTCACCCTGTGTATTTGTCTGTCACATTTGATTAAAGTCTGGGATCTCTGGTATAAACCAGTGGGCTCGGGGAGAGCTCTAACAGTATAAACCAGTGGGATCAGGGAGAGCTCTAACAGTATAAACCAGTGGGATCAGGGAGAGCTCTAACAGTATAAACCAGTGGGATCAGGGAGAGCTCTAACAGTAAACCAGTGGGCTCGGGGAGAGCTCTAACAGTATAAACCAGTGGGATCAGGGAGAGCTCTAACAGTATAAACCAGTGGGATCGGGGAGAGCTCTAACAGTATAAACCAGTGGGATCAGGGAGAGCTCTAACAGTATAAACCAGTGGGATCAGGGAGAGCTCTAACAGTATAAACCAGTGGGATCAGGGAGAGCTCTAACAGTATAAACCAGTGGGATCAGGAGAGCTCTAACAGTATAAACCAGTGGGATCAGGGAGAGCTCTAACAGTATAAACCAGTGGGATCAGGGAGAGCTCTAACAGTATAAACCAGTGGGATCAGGGAGAGCTCTAACAGTATAAACCAGTGGGATCAGGGAGAGCTCTAACAGTATAAACCAGTGGGATCGGGGAGAGCTCTAACAGTATAAACCAGTGGGATCGGGGAGAGCTCTAACAGTATAAACCAGTGGGATCGGGGAGAGCTCTAACAGTATAAACCAGTGGGATCGGGGAGAGCTCTAACAGTATAAACCAGTGGACTCGGGGAGAGCTCTAACAGTATAAACCAGTGGACTCGGGGAGAGCTCTAACAGTATAAACCAGTGGACTCGGGGAGAGCTCTAACAGTATAAACCAGTGGACTCAGGGAGAGCTCTAACAGTATAAACCAGTGGACTCGGGGAGAGCTCTAACAGTATAAACCAGTGGGCTCGGGGAGAGCTCTAACAGTATAAACCAGTGGGATCAGGGAGAGCTCTAACAGTATAAACCAGTGGACTCTGGGAGAGCTCTAACAGTATAAACCTGTGGACTCGGGGAGAGCTCTAACAGTAAACCAGTGGGCTCGGGGAGAGCTCTAACAGTATAAACCAGTGGGCTCGGGGAGAGCTCTAACAGTATAAACCAGTGGGCTCAGGGAGAGCTCTAACAGTATAAACCAGTGGGCTCAGGGAGAGCTCTAACAGTATAAACCAGTGGGCTCAGGGAGAGCTCTAACAGTATAAACCAGTGGGCTCAGGGAGAGCTCTAACAGTATAAACCAGTGGGATCAGGGAGAGCTCTAACAGTATAAACCAGTGGACTCAGGGAGAGCTCTAACAGTATAAACCAGTGGACTCTGGGAGAGCTCTAACAGTATAAACCAGTGGGCTCAGGGAGAGCTCTAACAGTAAACCAGTGGACTCGGGGAGAGCTCTAACAGTATAAACCAGTGGACTCAGGGAGAGCTCTAACAGTAAACCAGTGGACTCGGGGAGAGCTCTAACAGTATAAACCAGTGGACTCAGGGAGAGCTCTAACAGTATAAACCAGTGGACTCAGGGAGAGCTCTAACAGTAAACCAGTGGACTCGGGAGAGCTCTAACAGTAAACCAGTGGACTCAGGGAGAGCTCTAACAGTAAACCAGTGGACTCGGGGAGAGCTCTAACAGTAAACCAGTGGACTCGGGAGAGCTCTAACAGTAAACCAGTGGACTCGGGGAGAGCTCTAACAGTAAACCAGTGGACTCAGGGAGAGCTCTAACAGTAAACCAGTGGACTCGGGGAGAGCTCTAACAGTAAACCAGTGGACTCGGGGAGAACTCTAACAGTATAAGAGTACAATTCATAATAAGCTAGCGGTGGATAGAAATGGTGACTCCAAGAAAGAGAAATTGGGTGCTTTGCTATGGATGAAAAGAGATGGAACCAGTGTCATCTGTACCAGTGGCGTATGCCACACACACAACACCCTGTTAAATTTAAATCAGGATATTTTCTCCATTCAAAGAGGCAGACAAGTTATTTTAGTATTAGAATTTATTGATTTTTGCAGTACAAGATATGTTATCTATAGTTATTTTAGTATAATAATGTATTACAATTTGTTGCAGTTTGCAGTACAATATGATATGGAATCAACCATAGTTGCTAATAACAGTTTTCCAGTATGGAAAAATAGAGCTCCATAGATTAAAAGGCTATACAGTGGAAACTATGAAAACACATTTTAGAATTTAATAGAAGACACTAATTCATGACAATAACAGAAAATGAAAATAAATTGAAAATAAATTGCTACTGAATGTTTATTCACAAGTGTATATTTTAATTATACCAGTATATGACCTGACTTCACATTAAGTGAAGAGAAATGATTCATTAAAACAGGAATGTAGACAAATGACAGTAAACCCCTAACCGTAATATTTGTTCATCCACAAAATAAATCCTGAATTAATAGATAGCATTAAAATAATGTTTACAATGCAGTTATCAGTATCCATCTCCAGGTGCATGGAAGTAGGCCTGACGAACAGAGCAAGAAGTAAACTTCCACATTAAAAAAATAAAGACTCAATATGTGACTCAGAGTATTACAGTAATGTATGATTATTCCTCCCATCTCACAACTCATGGTTACATGACCAGCCCCAAGGCAGTTAAACACTTTAAAACACGGTGTAATCATGTTCAGGTAAGTTCATAACGGATAAGTCCCACAGTCCAGCTTCTAGTACAGTGACTTTCTGTGCTAAAGCCTTTGGATTCTTCCTGGAAACCACCAAGACACCACATGTCCTGGCCACAACCCAGTCTGCTCCCTCGGTTTTAAAAGGCTAAGGAGGAACTGGCTACCCATAACTCACCAGTGGGTCTGGACCCACCACCATTTTGGGTCAACAATGCTCCTATTTAGCGGCTCAGTATCACAGCAGGCGCTGGCGACAGCTTGGCTTTGGAGGCGTTCTTGCGTGTGACTGTAGTGCAGCGTGTCAGGATCTCCTGCACCCTGGGCCTGGGGGGCACCTTGGGGGTGGTTGGGGCCATCTTGAACAGGTTTGGGTCAGATCTTCCGTGGACCATCCTCCCCTCCAACACGCCGCTGTCGGGGTTGAGACGGTCGGCCACCATGGGCGGCGGTGTGCGGGCGCGCCGGAGACGCTCGTCCATGTCGGCGCGGCTCAGGTTGAGTGACGAGCTGCAGGATGACGAACTGAGGTCGTCACTGAAGCTGAAGTCACTGCCCTCGCTTCCCATGCTGCCGGCGAGGCTGCGGTTGCCTCTATCCACCTCCCCGTCCACCTCCACCATAATAGTAGGCGTTGGAGTGCCCTTGCTAGGGTATGTCGGGGCGGGGGTGGTGACCATCACAGGTGAAGGGCTAGGCTGAGGCACAGTTAGAACATTAAAAGAATGAGACTTGAGCTTGTCGGTAGGTTTGAGCTGATTTGGTGTGGAAGGTTGGGAGCCGGGCAGCTGCAGGATGTTGCCTTGGGAATGGCTGCGCTCGTGGGAGTGTCCGGCCAGCGTGTGGTCAGAGCTGGAGCTGTGGACCAGGTTGAGAGCCGCCAGGCGGACACGGGGTTGTTGTAGGGCTGCAGGTACATGGCAGGTACGAAGCCGCTCTTGCCGTTGTATCTGTCAAGAGGAGAAAGAAGAAATTGGAAACTGACATGAGTTTGGATTTCATATCAGAAATCACAATGTTGTCAAAGCCTTGGTACAATATGTTATCCTAGGTAATGATAGACGACATGTATGTGGCCTTTGTAGACATTTGTCTGTCTAGCTTTCACTTAAATTGACAAGTCAATGGCCGTGTCTGAAATCTAGCTTGGCTACTACTTACTTAAACTGCATAATGTGTACTAATCTTACTACATACTATTTTGAACGTACTGTTTAGTAAAAAGGTATGCAGTAAGAAACAAATAGAGAATTTGAGATTATAACCCACGGGCAGAAACTGATTGAATCAGTGTTGTTTCCACGTAATTCCATGTGATGACGTTCAATCAACATGGAAAACTGATTGGATTTGAAAAAAGTCAATGTAAGGGAATTTTGCATTTTTTTCATCCAACGTTTAACCATTTTTTGGTGAATTCACATTAGATGACAAATCAACCAAATGTAAATCAAAACTAGATGTTGAACTGACGTCTGGAAGGTTATATCTGCATTTTTGTCAAAATGAGGTTATTGACATTTCCTTGTTCTGTTCATATCCTTGTTCTGTCCAATGGCACGGCCATTGTCAAGAAAATCTTTGGATTTGATTCAGTGAAAAGATAACAGCTAAGTAATTCAGTCACGTCAACTTCCAAGGGGAAGCTACCAACTGTTTTCTAATGATAGGGGCAGAACACGCTGAGAGGTTGTCTCAAAAGAGCATTGAGCAGACAATGGCTCAGCTATCTCTGGTATTGGGTTCTTCAGAATCAACTAATGATAACTTGTAATGTAGTGAGATAATTACAGCGTTGTTGTTTCCGCATGATATCTGATGGACGGGCGATGATACTCTGCATGTCTGTCTGCACCATGACTTTCAATTCCCTTTCAACTTCCATTCTCTCAATGCATTTGCTGTAATCTGACCATAGAATTAGTACGAGTTCTAATAATTTTGATTCCATGGTTCCGACAGTCTGGAAGTCATGCTTCTCTTTTACAGCTATAGCTACTGTATTCTTCCTGTTTAGTCAGACAGGTGTTGTTCAGTAACATACCTGATCAGCCACCAGCCATTGTCAGACTTCTGCAGGACTTCCACCACTGAGCCAATGTCCATAGACACCTCGTCTCTATTTGTGGCTTTGTAGCTTCTGACAGCACTGTACAGCACACCTATTTGTGGGAGATCCAGCATGTTAGGATAGGTGCAACATCAATATATGGCAATATACTGTCAGTGGTTGTCCACACCTTGCAGTACATGTACAGTATTTGCAGTGTATGTCTTGACGCTGGTGCATCAGCTATATGTGAATGTTTTATATATTTGTTGATGTGAACATTTTTGCAGATGATCCCCTGATGATCCACTCCCAGGCTATAGAAAACATAAATACATATGTGTCAGGGATAAGAGATGATGGTATCTTACTTTCTCCATAGGACTCGTCACTATCGTCATCCTCATTCCCCTCTACCTTCTCCAGGTATGGAGCAGGGAACCAGGCCATACGCTTGTCCTCATTCTCCACCAGCCACCAGCCTGGGAGCAGAGGGAGAGGGGTTAGACTGGTGATGGACAGTTATGATCAGTTCTCTCAAACCCATTACATGTCACATAATCAATACATTCGTGCAGAGATTAAAAGTGATGCGATTTTACATGTTCATTACAAAGGAAAATACATGCTCTTTATACTTTATGGCTAATCACAGCAGACGTTCTCTCACCTGCTTTGTCTTTGATGAGCACGTCCAAGTTTTCATCCACGGCCACTTTGAACGGCCGGTTCTTGGTGTCTTTGGTCTCATAGGGTGCCATGCACCGGTATGCCTCTGTCACGAACGGCTGCGTAACGTTTCCGATGTTGACACTCTTGTCATGTCCAGCGGAATCCTCTGAAGGCATGATCATGATACTGAGGAAGGAAGTCACATTGTAAATGTATAACTATTTATTGTACTGAATTAAATCACCAAAACATAACGGGACACTGGATTTGAAGTCGATCCACTTGTGCGTAATACTGTGCGTAATGCTCAGGACACAGTTGTAATCCCTAAGCAATGTGTGTAATTCTCACTATAATCTACCTATTCTTGGCAAACTCTGGCTGTAGATCTTGGTCCTTGGGGTGGAAGTACCGGATGAGTTCAGGACATTGTGAGACGCGCGGGTCACAGCTGAGGAGCTCTCTGCAGTATTTCTCCAAAAACTTGAGCTGGACCACCGACTTGCTTGGACCATTATTCTTTGTGTTTATCTTCATCCTCCAGTCTGACGAAGGAATATACGACGATTACTAATTAATTATTTATTAGTTATATAAAGGATACAAATGATAGACATCAACCGGCAACGTGATATTAAAAGTAAAACATAGGCCTACCTCGAAATCTAGGAATAATTCTGTCCGATTTTTTAAGTGGGTTCGCAGGTGGGAATTTCTTCTTCATTTGTTTCTGTTTTGTATTAATAGTTTGGCATAAGTAAGAAAAGCATGGCTCCATATTATATTTTGCATTTATGTAGCCTACATTAGATCAGACTATTTGAATTGTAGTTGATGATGTAACTTACATTAAGTGTCTTGAAGTCCTTGAAGGTTCTGTAAACAATGATGTCATTCTGATCTGACCAAAGCACCGATGTCATGTACATCTGGACATTTGAAATAAGTTATAAATATCAATTAAATCTTTGGTATAAATCATTGCTGTCAAATTCAAAAATAAATGTTTTAGTTAATTGCACTCACAAAATACAGTAAAAAATAATCAACAATTTTCGGGAAATGATTCATTAACAGGCATAAAAAATAGTTGTACATCTCATGCAGAAATCTGGAGAAATATCCCATAACAGCAGCAGTAGTATTACATGCATCAAGTATCCATACTTTGCTTTTCTCCTTGTGCATTACTCCAATCAGTCGGACATTAACCGGATACCGTTGCTCCTCCATGTTAGTCATTAAAAAGCCTAAATGCGTAAAGTCCTATGGAGATGTGTATTCCTAACTAACTGACTGGAGCTCAAATGGGCAACAGATTAATATACCTCTCCGAGTAAGGTGTGGCAGTAGAGGCACGTAAGCAAACAAATAGGAGGACAATATTTGCGTCACGTGAGCAGCTCCGGCTGTAGTGGCGCAAGTGTGGGAACTACACTGTTGCAACCAATGTATCATCATTTCAGTGGCGAACCATCATTCAGGGCAGGCGGGGAAGACCCTGTTTCGAGCCCCATCTGTTGAGCTAAAAAAATATATATATATACACGTTTTTGTTGTTGCCTGTTTTGCATGTTATTTTGGTATTAATACGTGTCACATAACAGTTTTCAAACAATATATAATAATATTTTAGTTAATAAAGCTGCATATAAACATGGTCTCTTTTTTGCTCTCTTGAGTACGACAGCTCCAAAATGCAGGAGTTTCAGCCTATTTCAGTGCTTTCTGTGCGGTGGGGCAGCCAGTGGAAAATATGGAGTTGGTAATGTTCTCTAGTTGCGCCGTGATTGGCTCAGTGTTCTGTCACTCATGGGTACACTACGTCACCGCAAACTCTACAGGGAGAGCTCAAAATTCAAGCACCCTGGGTGCTGCCATAGTGTTACATTAGATGTGCCCATTCAAGAAGGTTCAAGGTCATTGGCCACAGATAAAATTACATCAAATCACGTTATATCTACAGTAGCTTTGATTGGACTGATCATGTCAACATCATACCTTAGCTAGCAAGCTAGAAGTCCTCATCATGAATAAACTTGACAATCTACTGGCAAATCCTTTTCAATCCGTGTCATAGGAAGAGAAATTATAGATAAAACGTATTGTGCTCATAAACATTACACAACATGTTGGAAATCGCAAATTCAACAATGAGTGGTTTGGAAGGAATCAGTGGCGGCTAACTGCAAGCGTTGCAAAGCAATTTCTCGCCTGCTATTCAGTAGAGTGGGTGTGTGGTCTAAGTCTTGGTTTAAGGGTCCCTTTTCCAAGCTTAAAAGGATAAACATTCATGCTGTCAATCCAACATGACTTCTGCCGCATTCAAAACACCTGGAAACTCGGAACAGGCAAATCTCAGACTTCAGTGAGTTCAAGACAACTGGGAACTAAAACAAAAAGAGCTGTTACTGGAAAAATACGTTTTGAACGGTCATCCAACTCGGAATTCCAAGTCGGGAACTCGGGTCTCTTTCTAGACCTGAAGATCACTGACGTCATGATTCGACCCTGTTTTTGATGATTCCCAGTTGTCCTGAAAGCACCATAAATCCAGAGAATACCAGACTTTGATGACAAAGTTTGATGACAACACAAGTACCGCCATGCTACCTTAATGTTCAAGTGAGCACAGCACAACAAGGTGTAAGAGCTTTCATTGTCTGCTTATATGCACCCTTTATTTATCCCATGGTTCTGACTTGGCGTGCAGGGAGAATACTATAAGAACGGACCATGTTCTGAATTCTGTCTCTGTACATTTAAAAAGTGCTGAACAATATAACAAATAGTTATATTGACTATGTCCATCCTAGCTCGCTCATTAATGTCTTAATCAAAATGACAGATTGCCTCTTATCCGCTCGTCATCCCCTTATGCCATAGTTTGTACATCTAAATGCCATAGTTTGTACATCTCAATTGTCAGTAGAAACCACATTTGTTTAAGTAAGTCAGCCATATCAGCTATGTTTTTTTAAAGGCAGTAAATGAGGCTAAATGATGTGTTTCGCTGCCAGACAAGGCTCCGCTGATAGCCAGGTCATTTGTATGATTTTCTGTAACAATGGTATGGGTATAATAATACATTTTATTTTGTAAAGTGGTTTCTTGCATCAAACAACAATATCAACAGTCACGTTGTCTGAAGGACAAATGGATAAACAGGTTAATGTCAAGCCCTGCATGTTTTTTTCAAAAGTCTCAGAATGTAGGCCTACATTGAACACCACACATTGGATGCTACTGTAGGCTGAATGATAGAACAGCTATTTCCATGTCAAAATGTTATGGGATGCATTTTCTCCATTATTTTTGATGGTAGGCCAATCTAGAAGGCCTAGATTATGATCAAATAGCCATAGTAGCCTACTTGGCCATTGTTAAAACTGATCTTAAAGCGGGTACAGCTGCATTTTCACAGTGTTGAAGTTTGCACTCAGCAGACCTGAAATTTGACATTTTTTTAGGGAACATTGGTTGCAACACATATATGCCTACCTGCAGCCTGCAGGCACACTCAGCATCTCTCTGGAGATATTGCATTTATTGCTTTTACTGAGCTTTGATGACATGTCATTTTATTACTTGTGATAAAGTAGTAGTCATTTTACTACAGTAGACAGGCCCACCTCTTCTCTATTAAGTGAAACAGCTACAACAGCAATATAAAATAAGCACAGAAGAAAAACAGTTCTGCCTTTAACTGCCTGTTTTTGGAACCTAATTTCTTCCCTGCCCATGCTGGGTCAACCTTTGGACTCATATCCCAGGGATTACATTGATTCATGTTGTGCCCATTCCTTATGAACCTGGTGTGAAATGGAAATGCTTTTTTGCATATCCTACAGAGAATGGGGTCACAGCCAGGGATCAGCTATTATTGACGGCAACACTGAGACAATTAGGGTTTATGTGCTTTGCTCAAGGACAGATTGATAGATTTTTCACCTATTTGGCTCAGCAACTCAAACTAGCAATATTTCGGTTACTGGCCCAATGCTCTAATGCCTCGATCACACGACACCATCTTTGCAATTTGGTACACCAGAGGTACATTCATTTCCCCTGGAACGCTGCAGTGCGTTCCGTGTGGTGAAAACCTTGGTTTATCGAACGATTACATCAAACTGTATGTGAAGTCGGCCTGACAGAAATGGTAGCAGAATGTGAAGGTTGAACTTTTGTAGAACACATATCCAGATGATGCTGTGTCAGTGGAGGCTGCTGAGGGGAAGACGGATCATAACACTCCATTCCAGCCGTTATTATAAGTTGTCCTCCACTCAGCAGCCTCCATTGTGCTGGATAGCGTTTGGTGCAATGACACTGTAGGTGGGTTTGAGGTGTAACCACTAGGCTACCTGCCGCCAGTAGGGGAGGAGGCCAGGAATGGCCTGTATTCATGAAGAAGAGGCCATATAAAGAGAATTAATCAAATGATGGCATAATTGCGACTGTACCTATAGGACAGGTTTCTCAAACTCGGTCCTCGGTACTACAAGGGGTGCACGTTTTGGTTTTTGCCCTAGCGCTACACAGCTGATTCAAATAATCAACTAATCATCAAACTTTGGTAATTTGATTCAGCTGTGTGATGTTAGGGCAAAAACCAACATTTCCACCCCTTGGGGTTGTGAGGACGGAGTTTGGGAAACGCTGCCATTGAAGCAAAGCAGGAAGTAAAAGCAGAAAGTGTACCCATCAATATGTAATGTGATTTGTTGATTAAACTCAACTGACATTAGAAAAAATACATTATATTCCATGAGTCACATCAGTTAACATAATTTGAATGAACATTCTACATTACCATGGAAATTATTGCACTGGCACCATTGCGTGTGCACCCATGACTTTACCAGTCAAAGTGCCAGGGTTAGAGGTTGCAACCCTCTATGTTCAATCTATTTCTATGGCAGAAGTAGCTGAACTTAGTTGTAGCACGGACTAAAGGTTGCCCTATTGCCTGGGGAAAGTGACCTGAGCAGTTAGGCAAGTTGAGCCTGTTCTAAAGGTTTTTCACTGAAAACAAAACTGTAAGGAATTCCAGTAGGTGTAGCCTAAAATGGATCATTCTGGTTCATTCCCATTGTTTAAGTGAAAGATGGACAATTTATGGCATTTATGGCAGCCGGGCAGGTTGAGACTGCCCCCTGGGCAAAAACTGCTTCAACATTGTTTCCACATTTCAACAACAAAAATTAACTGTGATAATGTTGAATCAGCATGTAAAACTGATTGGATTTGCTGTCAACTTTTAACCTGAATTCAATGTCATGGTGAAATGTTGATTTCACGTTATTGGTCTCCTAGCTAAAGCCTATAGAGCCTAATCAACCACATCTCTCAACAACCAGCACATCATTGTTTAAAGTCCATTAAGGTAGCCCCTGTACCTCTCTGATTCAGAGCGGTTGGGTTATAAATGCATTAGTTATAAAAAATCTTTGATTCAGTTGTGCAACTGATTAGATATCCCCTTTCCCATTAACTCTGAACTTGGTTTCTTTCTTCATTCAGGCTCCTCTCCGGTCGTCACTAGTTACCACAGCTTCATAATTATGGCTAGACCTAATTCTACAATTGCTCTTCTTAAAATCTGATTAAAACCTGACCCTAACCTAACCACACTGCTAACCTTAAATTAAGACAAAGAAGCCATTTTAAGTTATCATGATTTTTTAAGATAGTCAAAGTGCAAAATTGGCTGTGGTTATGTTGATAAAAGGATATTTAGAAGGGTGAACCGGTTAAGGATCGATTCAGACAAGGTGGTAAAATTGTACTACAAGCGACAGTTTATTTCAGAGTGAGAATATCTGGTACACGTAAATACGGCCATTCCATTAGCCCATCAGACCAGCAGGAAAAGAGAGCGAGTGAACCGTTACATACACAATTTATACAGAACAGAAAGTAGGTTGACTCCAGAAGATCAGGTCTTCGGATTGGTTCAGCCTGGAGGTAGTCTTCTTGCATTGGCTCAGCTGGGCCGTCCGTCACTCTAGAATCCCGCCGTCACACAATGTTCAGCTAAAGAGGTAAATTTGGTGTGTGCGCTGGCCTAGCAGTCATTGTGTGTGTATGTGTGTGTGTGAGCTATCCTGTAGGGGGCCCCACATCCTTTACTGTGAGAATACGTTGCTATGTGTTGTCTCAGTTATAACAATGCAATAGCAGTAAGCTGGTCACCTGCATAAGAAATAGCACTTCCTAACAGTTATTAGTGACATCCCTCTCCTGATTGCTTGCCGTGTGAGAGACATTTTCGTGGAAAACAAGATTGTGTGTTAATAAAAGCAGTTTAGTTGTCCTCTAAAACTAGCTAGGATCCATTCTATAACTAGTTAACAAAACTATTAGCGTTAGCTGCAGTAGCCTAGCTAGCTAATGTTAAACATTTAGACTCACTGAATAAATATATTTGGCACAGGATAAAGATTAAAACGATCTGCCGAGGCTACGTGAAGCCAAGTAATGTTGGCATTGTCATGTTCGTCGTAAGGAGACCAAGGTGCAGCATGGTATGCGTACATCGTTCTTTATTAAACAAATTATACACTGAACAAACTAAAAACAAAACCGTGACGCTAATATGAATAGTGCAGACAGGCAACGAAATATAGAATAAGAACCCACCAAACCTATGGAAATGGCTACCTAAATATGGTCCCCAATCAGAGACAACGATAAACAGCTGCCTCTGATTGGGAACCAATTCAGGCCACCATAGACATACATAAACCTAGACTTACAAAACCCATAGGTCTACAAAAACCATAGACAAGACAAAACTAACATACCCACCCTAGTCACACCCTGACCTAACCAACATAATAAAAGAAAACAGATCAGGGCGTGACAGGCATATTATTTTATTTCCACTGCTGGTGATTGTTCACAAATGTTTGTGGTGCAATTGTCAGTCTCGAAGTCCCAGTTCAGTCAAACTATATTTTTTCTGTGTTTTATATATACAGCATATATATTTCCCACTATGAGTTAGGAATAATACTGAGAAAATTATGACAATGCCTTTTGAGTGTAAGAGGTGTTTGAAAGGCCTGACATTTCAGCTTATTCTTCTTGATCCGGTTGGCGGATTGCATCGAACTTTTAGGTGCATACACTGACACCTACTGTACTGGTATGTGAGGCCATTCATGGCCTACCTATATTACATTAGTCGATATGATACCTGTATAAATTCAAATCAAATTTATTTATATAGCCCTTCGTACATCAGCTTATATCCCAAAGTGCTGTACAGAAACCCAGCCTAAAACCCCAAACAGCAAGCAATGCAGGTGTAGAAGCACGGTGGCTAGGAAAAACTCCCTAGAAAGGCCAGAACCTAGGAAGAAACCTAGAGAGGAACCAGGCTATGTGGGGTGGCCAGTCCTCTTCTGGCTGTGCCGGGTGGAGATTATAACAGAACATGGCCAAGATGTTCAAATGTTCATAATGACCAGCATGGTCGAATAATAACAAGGCAGAATAGTTGAAAATGGAGCAGCAGCACAGTCAGGTGGACCGGGGACAGCAAGGAGTCATCATGTCAGGTAGTCCTGGGGCACGGTCCTAGGGCTCAGGTCCTCCGAGAGAGAGAAAGAAAGAGAGAATTAGAGAGAGCATATGTAACCTCTCCCCACATCTCAACAGTCTAAACTAACAATCTCTACCCACATCAGTTACCTGCTTCTTGTTGATCTAATTGATTAGCTCAAACAGTGCAATTAGCCATGTGCTCATGTAACAGTTGTTAAAGTACTATGTGAATTTCACCAGGTTCATATATTAATATGTCGTGTTGATTTGTTATGCATGCCTGCATCCTGGGAGAAGGGGAGTGTGTACATAACGTTTTGCCCTGCGGTGTATCCTGGAAGAAGGGGAGTGTGTACTTATGTTTTGTCCGGCGTGTTCAAATCATTTTGATGCACTGAGAGAGGTAGGCACGCGTTTTCTGTCTTCAGAAAAGTTTGATTCTTTTAAGTACAAAGTCATACACACAGTGTTGTGTGTGATGTATATTTAGAGGTTACTCATAAGTGGATGGTATTGTTAAGATGCACTTGTAATTGTACTTTTTAGGATGATATCAACATTCTGAATTCAACATGTGGTTAATAGCTAGCTAAGGTATTAGCAGGCTATTGTATGTGTGAACGATGGCTAGCTCCTCGAATGAGTCAGTTCTGCTTGATTAAAACTACCTGATCTCCAAAGTCCACGTTTATAGTCTCTTTCAACCACACACAACGCAGAGTTACAGCGGTGCTGAACTGGCTACACTCACCTTCCTTTCACCAACCGTGACGCCATTCACGGCATACCTACAATACATACTTTGAAAGAATCCTAGTTTAAATTCCAACATAACTTCTACCCACATCTCAACATTCTAAACTTCTAATATAACCTCGACCCACATCTCAATGTACTTAAACCTGCCTCCCAGTGACTTTGATTACAGGCACGTGCCACCGCAACCATCTATTTCAGCCTTTTTTGGTGGGATGGAGTTTTGGCCTGCCAGGTGGTAAATTAACTAATAGACCAATAAGAAAGAGTTCCAGAATTATCTGCCAATAACAGCTATACTGAACAAAACTATAAATACAACATGTAAAGTGTTGGTCCCATGTTTCATGACCTGAAATAAAAAAATCCCAGAAATGTTCCATATGCACAAAAAGCTTATTTCTCTAAAATTGTGCACAAATTAGTTTATATCTCTGTTAGTGAGCATTTATCCCTTGCAAATATAATCCATCCACCTAACAGGTGTGGCATATCAAGAGGCTGATTTAACAGAATGCACATTACACAGGTGCACCTTGTGCTGGGGGACAATAAAAGGCCACTCTAAAATGTGTGGTTTTGTCACACAACATAATGTCACAGATGTCTCAAGTTGAGGGAGCATGCAATTGGCATGCTGACTGCAGGAATTTCCACAAGAGCTATTGCCAAATTGAATGTTCTGAAACAAAGCTGAACATTTTTCAACTTCTTTCATGGCCTGCTTGTTCACCAGACATGTCACCACCCTTTGAGATGCTCTGGATATGTGGCTGCTTTGCTTGATGTATTGTTCTCTCTACCTTCTTGCCCTTTGTGCTGTTGTCTGTGCCCAGTAATGTTTGTACCATTCTGCTGCTACCATGTTGTGTTGCTACCATGTTGTTGTCATGTTGTGTTGCTTCCTTGCTATGTTGTCTTAGGTCTCTCTTTATGTATGGCTGTGTTGTCTCTCTTGTCTTGATGTGTGTTTTGTCCTATATTTATATTTGATATTTTTAATCCCAGCCCCATCACTGTAAATAAGAGTTATTGTTCTTAACTTACTTGCCTAGTTAAATAAATAAAAAATTAAACATGAGATCAGGAAAAACTCAAGCCCTCAGAAAATAAAATATACATTTTGCCACACCACTTCTGAACCTGTGGTGTCACCTCTGCATAGTACAAGTGGGGGGTGGGCCTTTCCTCTTTTGAGACAGAGTCCACCGGCATATTAATCCCTTTTAGGGTCGACCATGCGGGGAACGTGGGCGCCTCCCGTCGAGGCGGGAAGGGAGGGGCGCACCGGGGAGAGAAAGCCGAGGCCCCTCAACACTCCCACCAAGCGGTCCTGGTCTGAACTTAGGGGGACTGCCCCGGTCGCGGAAACCCAGGGGTTCCGATTGATGGCAAAGCGTTCAAGGTATCGATGATCAATCTGTCCTGCAATTCGCATGAGTTCTCGCAGCTAGCTGCGTTCTTCATCAACGCACGAGCCGAGTGATCCACTGTTAAGAGTTTTACTCTTTTTTTTTTGTTTTTTTGTATTACGCAGAGGCTAGTGGCTAGGCGGAGTTGGGGAGGTTGCCCTCCTTTCCCCCGCCCGTCCTTCGCCAGAGGCCACAGTTCACAGAGCAAAAAGGTTTGAGGTTGAACGAAAAGCATTTTGGTGCTCCGCCGACGGGAGGGGAGACATTAAACCTGCACCAGGGCGCAGAGTGGTTGGATAGGTTCCCGGAGCTGTGCGAGGGTCCTGGGCGAGACACAAGCAGCTTAATGTTGGAGACCGAGGTGGGAAGGCCCGATTCACCGGCAACCCCCAAGCTCACAGGTGCGCCATGCAGCCGTGCCTAACGGGGAAAGGGGGGGGGCTTTCCTCTTTTGTTCTCTATTGTTCCTTAAGCAAGGGGGAGGCCGATGACATGCGGATTCCCATCAGACCAACTCCTTGAATGCATCTCACTTGAAGTTTCCAGTTGTCTAAAAAACACTTTTGCTCAACCATACTTTACTGTATTTATACTTGGGATATCACTTTTCAACAGGAAAAGTTCAACAGTTTCTTGAGGACGGTAGGCGTTCATTTACATTTACATTACATTTAAGTCATTTAGCAGACGCTCTTATCCAGAGCGACTTACACATTGGGTTCAGGGAAGTAGCGTTCAGGGAAGTAGCTTCACACTGGAAACGTATTTTCAGACCATTAAATTCGAGGTAACGAGAATGATTCATCCTCTTCCACCATGTCTTCTTCCCCGTAGAGAACTGTCAGGCATTCAAGGAAGTATCATCAAACTGGTAATTCTTTATTTTCAGACCACAACATTCAAGTTAGTGAGACTGATTCATCCTCTCCCTCCACACCCCACGCCCCACCCCTCCTTCCCCCAAGCCATCCCATCCTTCCTTCTTTGTGATAGTCTTTTTATCATCCTGACAAACAAGAAAGATCTCTTCTGTTTTGGCTCTGGTTCTAAGGATCACAACAACCTCACATCCACAATGTGTGACTAAGGTTTCTGGCAGAGTAATCAGAGGTATTGTTTTTTAAATTATTATGATGACAACATGGAATTTCCTGATGACCAGAGAGGAAAGGTGTGCATTTCTTGTATAATGCAGTATGTCTAGTACAATAGGGATATTCTGAGGTGAGATCAGGCTGTTAGGACAGCTCAATGAGGTGAAAAGGAGACTGGAGTACCACTTTAAATGCACCTTTTTCTAGCAGACACATTGACAGGTGACAGCAGAGTTCAGTGGGATTGAGGCACATGCTAATTAATATGGACACAATATTTTAAACAGTGCCAGTGGGAACACACTAATGTCAGAAAGCTAGTAAGGATGCAAAGACTATACAGAGTTACACATAATGTGTGAATGTGGTCAGGCACTGAACAACAAAACAACATGGAAGGACATTTCTGCAGACTGAACAATAAAACAACATGGAAGGACATTTCTGCAGACTGAACAATAAAACAATGAAAGAAGGACATTTCTGCAGACTGAACAATAAAACATCATGAAAGAAGGACATTTTGCAGACTGAACAATAAAACAACATGAAAGAAGGACATTTCTGCAGACTGAACAATAAAAATCAAAACAATAAAACATGAAAGAAGGACATTTCTGCAGACTGAACAATAAAACAACATGAACAATAAAACATCTTGAAAGAAGGACATTTCTGCAGACTGAACAATAAAAATCACATGCAGAAACAATAAAACATCTTGAAAGAAGGACATTTCTGCAGACTGAACAATAAAACATCATGAAAGAAGGACATTTCTGCAGACTGAACAATAAAACAACATGAAAGAAGGACATTTCTGCAGACTGAACAATAAAAACAACAGACTGAAAGAAGGACATTTCTGCAGACTGAACAATAAAACATCTTGAAAGAAGGACATTTCTGCAGACTGAACAATAAAACAACATGAAAGAAGGACATTTCTGCAGACTGAACAATAAAACAACATGAAAGAAGGACATTTCTGCAGACTGAACAATAAAACAACATGAAAGAAGGACATTTCTGCAGACTGAACAATAAAACAACATGAAAGAAGGACATTTCTGCAGACTGAAAACAAAACTGAACAATAAAACATCAGAAGGACATTTCTGCAGACTGAACAATAAAACAACATGGAAGGACATTTCTGCAGACTGAACAATAAAACAACATGGAAGGACATTTCTGCAGACTGAACAACAAAACAACATGGAAGGACATTTCTGCAGACTGAACAATAAAACAACATGAAAGAAGGACATTTCTGCAGACTGAACAATAAAACAACATGAAAGAAGGACATTTCTGCAGACTGAACAATAAAACAACATGGAAGAAGGACATTTCTGCAGACTGAACAACAAAACTGTCACGCCCTGACCTTAGTTATCTTTGTTTTCTTTATTTTTTTGGTTAGGTCAGGGTGTGATGAGGGTGGTTTGTTTAGTTTTTGTATTGTCTAGGGTTTTGTATGTCTAGGGGTTTTTGTATGTCTAGGGGGTTTTGTATGTCTAGGTATTTATATGTCTATGGTTGCCTAGTTTGGTTCGCAGTCAGAGGCAGCTGTTTATCGTTGTCTCTGATTGGGGACCATATTTAGGTAGCAATATTCATTGGGTATTTTGTGGGTTCTTGGTCTATGTTTAGTTGTCTGTCTGCACTACGCATATTAGTGTCACGGTTCGTTTTGATAGTTTGTTCAGTGTTCTTGCTTTAATAAAAGAAGTATGTACGCTGCACCTTGGTCTCCTCCATACAACGAACGTGACAACATGAAAGAAGGACATTTCTGCAGACTGAACAATACGGCAATATTATTTTGGTTGAAATTGTTGCGTTTATTTTTTTCAGTGTACATTGAAACCTGTATTTTTTTCAAGTTCACTGCTTAACATTGTGTGTGTAAAGTGGATTAATATTTATAATTATAATTATAATTACTATTTATATTTATAGTAATTGTAACCATTCTTTGTATAATGCTGGAGGGTGGGCCTTTCCTCTTTTGTTCTCTATTGTTCCTCAAGCAAGGGGGAGGCCGATGACATCCAGATTCCCATCAGACCAACTCCTTGAATGCATCTCACTTGAAGTTTCCAGTTGTCTAAACTGTTTTGGTCAATCATACTTTACTGTATTTATACTTGGATATCATTTTTCAACAGGAAAAGTTCAACAGTTTCTTGAGGACGGTAGGCGTTCAGGGAAGTAGCTTCACACTGGAAACTTATTTTCAGACCATTAAATAAAGGTAACGAGAATGATTCATCTTCCACCACACCCCATGCCTTCTTCCCCATGGAGATCTGGCAGGCATTCAAGGAAGCAGGAAATTCCTTTTTTTTCAGACTGTATAATTTGAGTCATGGAGTGTGATTCATCCTCCATGCCCCCCTTCCTTCCCCCATGCCATCAAATAAAATGTTATTAGTCATATGCGCTGAATACAACAGGTGTAGACCTTACAGTGAAATGCTTACTTACAAGCCCCTAACTGACAGTGCAGTTTCAAAAAAATACAGAATAAGAGATAAAAGTAACAAGTAATTAAAGAGGAGCAGTAAAAAATAACAATATATACAGGGGGGAGCCGGTACAGAGTCAATGTGCGGGGCACCGGTTAGTTGAGCTAGTATGTGCATGCAGGTAGAGTTAATTAAAGTGACTATGCATAGATGACAACAGAGAGTGGCAGTGGTGTGGAGGGGGGGTGAATAGTGGGTAGCCATTTGACTAGATGTTCAGGAGTCTTATGGCTTGGGGGTAGAAGCTGTTTAGAAGCCTCTTGGACCTAGACTTGGCGCTCCGATACAGCTTGCCGTGTGGTAGAGAACAGTCTATGACTAGGGTGGCTGGAGTCTTTGACAATTTTCATGGCCTTCCTCTGACACCGCCTGGTATAGAGGTCCTGGATGGCAGGAAGCGTGGCCCCAGTGATGTACTGGGCCGTTCGCACCACCACTCGGGGGCCGAGGAGTTGCCATATCAGGCAGTGACGCAACCAGTCAGGATGCTCTCTGGTGCAGCTGTAGAACCTTTTGCGGATCTGAGGACCCATGCCAAATCTTTTTAGTCTCCTGAGGGAGGATAGGTTTTGTCATGACTGTCTTGGTGTGCTTGGACCATGTTAGTTTGTTGGTGATGTGGACACCAAGGAACTTGAAGCTCTCCACCTGCTCCACTGCAGCCCCGTCGATGAGAATGGGGGCGTGCTCGGTCCTCTTTTTCCAGTAGTCCACAATAATCTCCTTCGTCTTGATCACGTTGAGGGAGAGGTTGTTGTCCTGGAACTACACGGCCAGGTCTCTGACCTTCTCCCTATAGGCTGTCTCATTGTTGTTGGTGATCAGGCCGACCACTGTTGTCATCTGCAAATTGAATGATGGTGTTGGAGTCATGTTGTCATCCCATCCTTCCTTCTTTGTGATAGTCTTTTTATCATCCTGACCAATGAGGAAGACATCTCTTCTTTTGGCTCTGGTTCTACGGTCACAACAACCTCACTTCCACAATGTGTGACTAAGTTTTCTGGTAGAGCAGTCAGAGGTATTGTTTTATTTTTATTTTATGATGACAAAATGGAATTCCATGATGACCAGAGAGGAAAGGTGTGTATTTCTTGTATAATGCAGTATGTCCAGTACAATAGGGATATTCTGAGGTGAGATCAGGCTGTTAGGACAGCTCTATTTAAAAAAAAAACATTAACATATAATATTTTTGATGTCATGGAATTTCAAGTGCCTCAGTCAGTCACATTGTATGGCCTCAAGTAAACAATTCTGTCAGTAATAAAGTTGCTTTTTGGGCTTGCTTTTTCCTCCAGTTTGTCCTCCAGTGATTTTAGAACTTTTCCTGTTGAAAAGCAATACACTAAGTATAAATACAATAATGTACACACGCTAAAGGTTAACAACATTTTTTTTGGAGCAAAATAGTGTTTTATAGACACATCTGCAAACTTCAAGTAGGACAGCACTCAAGCAGTTGGTTTGTTGGGAAGTTGTGATTTCATCGGCCTCCCACTTGCTTGAGGAACAATAGAGGAATCATAGAGAACAAAAGAGGAAATCCCACCCCCCCCCCACTTGTGACTTACTGTACCTGAACCACCTATTGAGATGTGCCCTTTGTTGAGTTAAACCGGTCGTTAAATGAGATGAAAAGGAGATTGAAGTGCCACTTTAATTACACTTTTTTTCTAGCAGACACTTATCACATTTTATTGGTCACATACACATGGTTAGCAGATGTTATGCGAGTGTAGTGAAATGCTTGTGCTCCGAGTTCCGACCATGCAGTAACAAGTAATCTAACAATTTCACAACAACTACCTTTGTTGGGAAAATTATGATTAAATGACTGAACAAATCATTTTAAATTATTTGTTCAGTCATTTGCGCCTTCTTCACCACACTGTGTGGGTAGACCATTTCAGTTTGTCTGTGATGTGTACACCCAGGAACTTAAAACGTTCCACCTTCTCTACTGCTGTCCCTTCAATGTGGATAGGGGAGTGCTCCCTCTGCTGTTTCCTGAAGACCATGACAATCTCCTTTGTTTTGTAGACGTTGAGTGAGAGGCTGTTTTCCTGACACCACACTCTGAGTGCCCTCACCTCCTCCCTGTAGACTGTCTCGTTGTTGTTGGTGATCAAGCCCACTATTGGTGTGCTGTCTGCAGACTTGATGATTGAGTTGGAGGTGTGCATGGCCACGCAGTCAAGGGTGAACAGGGAGTACAGGAGACGGCTGAGCACACATCCTTTTGGGCCCCAGTGTTGAGGGTCAGCGAAGTGGAGATGTTGTTTCCTACCTTCACCATCTGGGGGCAGCCCGTCAAAGTCCAGGACCCAGTTGCACAGGGCAGGGTTGTTCTGCTATCAGATGAAGCAGATCTGTTGTATAAATTAACAAAATACCTGGTATTGTATTCCCATTTGAACTTTTCTGTGCTTTTAAATGGTTGAAAACGCAGTGATAGATATTTGAGTGACAACTAAACCTAAAATGAGACATTGTTTTTCCATTGGAATTTGCTTGTGCTTTTAGATGTTTGAAAGCATGGTGATAACACATTGGAAATTCACCTTTTGGCTAACTTTTTGATTGGGTGAATAAAGGTTGACATGTCATTGATCAACGTCCCTACCAAATATTATTCAAATTTCCATGATGAAATGACATGGTGTGTCTAATGGGAAAGGCCCATTTCGGCAGTGCAAGTGGCGAGATTGCAGGCCGAGGTTTCACTAATCCCCACTGCTACACATATTCACTATTTTGCATTGACATTTTTGCCAAGGTTCAGGGCCAAATTAGTAAGCGATTGTGAAAGGTGCTTTAGCATGTGAAATAAAAAAGGTTGCTTGTTTTTGCTCTTCAGTGAAAATGTCTGGCCCTCAACCTCCCTCCAACCTTCATCCTCCCTCCATTTTTTCTGCAGGCTCTCACTCTCTCTCACTGTGGAATTACATACGAGGGCTGTGTTTCTCTCGCCATGGCTTTGAGTTCAAACTCAACACACCTTAAAGACCTGGATCTGAGCTTCAACTATCCAGAGGAATCAGGAGTAGAGCAGCTATCTGCTGTACTGGAGGATCCACACTGTAAACTAGAGGCACTGAGCTGCATTATGCATCATCTGCATTCATATTTAGGGAATATACAGTTTGCACAAAAATAATATTGTAGTAATCACTAAACATGTTGAGCACAAATAAGTGACGTCAGGAAGCAGGTGCAGTTAGTGAGTTTAATAATAATGATTCAAGAGAAGTGTCTGACATAGAAACATAAGCAATAGTACATGGTGACTGATAACAAAAGAGTGCTATTTAAAGGGTAGGTAATCAAGGGAGTAATCAAGTCCAGGTGTGACTGACAAGACGCAGGTGTGTGTACTGATGGTTGCCAGGAGTGCGTAAAGATGGGTTGCCAGGACCGGTGGTTAGTAGAACCCCGATGCACGGCTCCAGCCGCAGGACGATACTGGCCAGGAGGACTGCCCCGAGAGCGAGGAGCGGGCCGGTCCAGAAGACAAAGATGGAAATCTCAGATGATGTTGGGATCTAGAATGTCATCCACCGGAACCCAACACCGCTCCTCTGGATCGTACCTCCCAGTCCACTTGATACTGGAGCCGACCCCCACGGTGTCAGGAGTCCATGAGTAATCTGACGGCATAAGCGGGGCTCCCCTCGATGTACAAGGGAGGCGGAGGGGTGTTGTGGGGGATGGCATCAGCCAGGGGACCGGGAACCACCAGCCTGAGGAGGGAAATGTGAAAAGATGGTGAGATTCTGTAGTTAGGGGGAGTTGTAATCTGTAAGTTACCTCGTTGACCCTCCGGAGGACCTCGAACAGCCCCAGGCGAGCGGGAGGTTCCTGGTGGAGAGCCAGACGTGATCACCAGGATGGAATAAGGGAGCCTCACTGCGGTAGCGATCCGTCTGCTCTTTCTGATGGCAGATAGCGCGCTGGAGTCTCACGTGGGCATCGTTCCATACCTCTTCTGCGCAGATAAACCACTCTTCCACCGCAAGAGCTTCGATCTGGCTCAAGAGTCCATGGAGCCAGGGCGGGCTGATAACCCAGAACACACTGGAAGTGAGTCAGCCCGGTGGAGGAGTGTCGCAATTAATTCTGGGCGTATTCAGCCCAAGGAAGGAATCGGGCCCACTCCCCCTGCCGGTCCTGGCAGTGGCTCCTCAGAAAACTCCCCAGCTCCTGGTTCATCCTCTCCACCTTCCCGTTAGACTGAGGCCGGAAGTGAGGCTGACCGTGATCCACAGCTTCTCCATGAAAACCTTCCATACATGTGATGTGAATTGGAGGCAACAATCGGAGACGATAACTTCCACAAAGTCCTAGTGCCGGAAGACCTGCTGGAACAGTGCTTCAGTGACCTGGAGAGTGGTAGTGGAGACCAGAGAGAGGGATGAAATGGCATGTTTAGAGAATCTGTCCACTATGGCCAACATGGTTGTAAAACCACCGGAAGAGGGGAGATCAGTGACAAAATCAATGGACAGATGAGACCAGGGAAACTGAGACATGGGAAGGGGAAGGAGTTTCCCTGCTGGAGTGTTCTGGGCGATTTGGATTGGGCACATATACAGAACAGAAGTTGACATAACGAGTGACATCCTGCGCCAGTACTTTCCAGAGATGGACTGAATGGTACTTGGATGTCCAGCAACAACAGCTGTGTGCGCCCAGGTCAATAGCCGATTCCTTATCCCCGTGGGAACGTAGGTGCACTCAGGAGGACAGGTTGCAGGTGCGAGTTCCCTCTCCAGGGCCTGGCGAATGTCCACATCTACGTCCCAGAGCACGGGGGCTACGACTCGAGGGGGCGAGATTATGGGTGCACTCAAAACAGGAACCTCTCCCGAATCATAGAGACAGGACAGGGCATCGGCTTTGATGTTTTTAAAAAACCTGGGCGATATGTCAGCGTGAAATCGAATCTGGTGAAGAAAGGGGCCCATCTGACTTGGCGCGGGTTGAGTCACCTCGCCGTCAGTATGTACTCCAGGTTCCAATGGTCGGTGAGTATGAGAAATTGGTCCTGGGTGCCCTCCAGCCAGTGTCTCCACTCCTCTAATGCCAGCTCCCGATCGGCAACATTATAGTTCCTCTCTGCAGAAGACAGCTTTTTTGAGTAATATGCAAACGGATACAATTTCGGGGGATTACCTTGACGTTGGGACAGGACAGCCCCAACACCTACTTCTGAATCGTCCACCTCCACCATGAAGGGCAGCGTAGGATCTGGATGTTTAAGCAACAGGGCGGAGGTGAAACGACCCTTCAGTATGCTGAAGGCTTCGTCAGCTGTAGAATTCCATCCCAACTTCCGGGGACCATCCTTGAGGAGAGAAGTGAGAATGGCGATCCAGCTAAAGTTCTTTAATTAATCGTCGGTAGAAGTTGACAAATCTCCAAAAATGTTGTAACCCCTTTATGGTGGTTGGGACTGGCCATGACCTGACAGCATCCACCTTCCTCTCATCCATCATGACTCCTTGCTGGCCGATCTGGTAACCCAAAAGGAGACCTCCTCTTGATGGAATTGGCACTTCTCTGCCTTGACGTACAGGTGATTGGCCAGGAAGCGTTCTAGGACTACTCGGACTTGAGCGATGTGCTCCTCCAAGGTAGCTGAGTAGACCAGGATGTCGTCGATATAGACGACCACCTGGCATCCAAGCATGTCCTCGTTGACGAATGCCTGAAACACTGATGGAGTATTGGCTAATCCAAAATGGCATCACCAAGCACTTGTAATGACCAGACATTGTGCTCAAGGCCATCTTCTATTCATCCCCCCGCGGATCAAATTGCAGGCACTCTGCAGGTCCAACTTGGTGAAAAACCAGGCCCCGCAGAGTTGTTCAATCGTGGCCGGCACCAAGGGAAGAGGGTAGCGGTTCTTCATGGTGATGTAATTCAGATTTCTGTAATCGATGCAGGGCGCAATCCTCCGTCCTTCTTGGCCACGAAGAAGAAGCAGGGGAGGTGGATGTGCGAATGAAACCCTGCTGGAGAGCCTCCTGGATGTACTCCTCTATCGCCTTGGTTTCAGCCACCGACAGAGGATAGATGCGGCTGCACAGAGCCTGCAAAACAGGTCGATGGCACAGTTCCATGGGTGATGAGGAGGGAGACAGGTGGTGCGGGCCTTGGAAAAAAACCTCAGGAATGTTGGGCTGAAGGGCAACCACAGGATTCTCAACCGATGTGGAACCACAGGGAAAGGGTAAACGGGTCTTCCGGCATTTGGGTACCCAGTTATTAGATATAAATGAGGGCATCCAAGGATAGGTTGTCGTCTCGGGTACGTCGACTCCGTCTGGACCTCTTCACGCAATCCTCTTCTGAATAGGGTGCGGGGCGCTGGTTCGTTCCATCTGCTGGATGCTGCCACTGTCTGAAAGGTGAACGTGTACTCTGCCGTGGTCTGGCCATCCTGCCATAGTTGGAGCAGGTGCTCACCCCCTCTCTGCCCTCCGGTGGACGGTCGAAGACTCCCTGAACAGAGCCATGAAACGCTATAGGAACCCAGCTCTTCCTCTCCTCTGTCCCAGACAGCCGTGGCCCAATCCAATGCCCGTCCAGTAAGCAGAGAAATGACCATGTCAACCTTGGACCTCTCGGTGGCGGGGGTTACCATCTGATGAGCGAAATATAGGGAGCACTGAGGTAGGAAGCCATGGCATTTCAACCCAGCTCTGTGCATAAAGATGGGTTGGCAGGACCGGTGGTAAGTAGCCTGGTGATGTTGAGCGCCCCGGAGTGGGGACAAAACCATACATTATGTTAGTACTCTCTCGATACGTATGGTATTTAAAAACACCTTCATGTATATAGAGCAGTGATCATAATTCAGTTGTTTGACTGTTGCATTCTAAACACATTTCAAAATGTGATTAAGTGAATTGTTTCAATAAAACTGCTCTGGCCCCGAAATTGCAGTAATACCAATGTTAGCCACACATTTGCCAGATAAACTACTTGTAAAATATATGCTCACAGTTCTGGTTTTCAACTTTCAGTATTGACCGTCTTGGATCAAGCAGGGAAAAATGGAGGCTCTTGAAATGTAAGCTATATTTGTATTGTTTTATCTGTGGTGGTTTTAAATCTGTGAATCAAGGCTCTACCAGCCAGCAAACTTTCTCTGCCTCCAATCTGTAAACAGATTGAAACTCCAGTCCTTCCTCACCCCTCTTTCATTTACAGATGCATGCCAGCTTACACCAGATTCAAACACAGCAAACAAAATGCTGCGAATAAGTGAAGATAGAAGAAACGTTGCAAAAACAAGGGAGGTGCAGCGATACGCCGATCACCCTGACAGATTCAGCCTGGCAAATGTTGCTGTGTAGAGAGTATTTCTGATCGCTGTTACTGGGAACTTGAATTTGGTAGTAAAAAGACTAAGATTGCAGCAACGTATAGAGGGATACCCAAGATGGAGGACGGGCACAAAAGTTGGTTAGGCTGGAATGAAATGTCATGGAGTTGTTACTGCACAGATGATGGAGGTTTCTCAGCAAGACATAATAGAGAAAGGACTCCAGTTTGTGCCCCTCCCACAGATTCTAACCTGGTGGGAGTGTATTTGGACTGGCCTGCTGGCACTCTGACTCTGTATAGTGTCACCTCTGACATGGTGACTCTCCTGCAGACATTTTACACCACTTTCACTGAGCCCATCTACCCTGCATTTTCTGTAGTTGACACACTTTGCCTCTGTCCCATAGAATCTACCAATGAGACACATGAATATGCCCAATAAGGAGCCAGTTAGGGTATTTTCACATATAATTTGGTACCCTGATCTGGATCCCTATTGGGCATTCATAAGAGCTGGAAATAACTTTTTCAGGGTGGACTTCACAGGAAGCACTTTATATATGTTATCATGCTTGTTTGTATTGGTCAAGAAGAAACATTTCATGTCCAGTATATGGGGAGAAATGGGTATTGTTTCGTATTCTATACTTTGTCAGTGTGGATTTGATATATGAACATTTATATTTATAGATGTTATACTCTGGTCAATGTTAATTTAAATATATATTCATATGGACAGTTATTAGATTGGAAGTGGATGTATGGGTTAGGGTTAGGGTTACTAAGTAATGGATAACTATAATATAAACATGACAGAAACACCCACAGAAGAAAAGAAAGACAGTTTCTTAGGAATACTTTTATTGCAATGTTGATGGAACCTCATTCTTTCAATTTCCTCCATCCATAAACTTTCTCATAAAATCTCTCTGTAAAGTGCCATGATTTCAGATAGTCAGTCACCTGTAAAAACAGCCACCATAGTGAACACATCAACTCTTCCTCCTGTATCATATAATCCAATTGACTTCATTGAACTCAACTGACACAACTTATAAATCAAAGCTTAATTTGCAATTTCAACTAACTTTTTTGTCCATTCTTGTAGCTTGATCAATAACAAAGGAAATAATGTATGTCACACTCTTTGTTACCTGGAGAATGGAGCTGGCACATGGACACGGCAACACCAGTCAGTTCATAGTGCAGTCCAGACAGCAAACCAAGTCAGGTCATAGTGCAGTCCAGACAGCAGTCCAGACAGCAAACCAAGTCAGTTCATAGTGCAGTCCAGACAGCAAACCAAGTCAGTTCATAGTGCCAGACAGCAAACCAAGTCAGTTCATAGTGCAGTCCAGACAGCAAACCAAGTCAGTTCATAGTGCAGTCCAGACAGCAAACCAAGTCAGATCAGCAGTCCAGCAAACCAAGTCAGGTCATAGTGCAGTCCAGACAGCAAACCAAGTCAGTTCATAGTGCAGTCCAGACAGCAAACCAAGTCAGGTCATAGTGCAGTCCAGACAGCAAACAGGTCAGTGCAGTCCAGACAGCAAACCAGTTCATGCAGTGCAGTCCAGACAGCAAACCAAGTCAGGTCATAGTGCAGTCCAGACAGCAAACCAAGTCAGTTCATAGTGCAGTCCAGACAGCAAACCAAGTCAGGTCATAGTGCAGTCCAGACAGCAAACCAAGTCAGTTCATAGTCCAGACAGCAGTCCAGACAGCAAAGCAAACCAAGTCAGGTCATAGTGCAGTCCAGACAGCAAACCAAGTCAGTTCATAGTGCAGTCCAGACAGCAAACCAAGTCAGTTCATAGTGCAGTCCAGACAGCAAACCAAGTCAGGTCATAGTGCAGTCCAGACAGCAAACCAAGTCAGTTCATAGTGCAGTCCAGACAGCAAACCAAGTCAGTTCATAGTGCAGTCCAGACAGCAAACCAAGTCAGGTCATAGTGCAGTCCAGACAGCAAACCAAGTCAGTTCATAGTGCAGTCCAGACAGCAAACCAAGTCAGGTCATAGTGCAGTCCAGACAGCAAAAAGTCAGTTCAAGTCAGCAAACCAAGATCATAGTGCAGTCCAGACAGCAAACCAAGTCAGTTCATAGTGCAGTCCAGACAGCAAGTCTCATAGTGCAGTCCAGACAGCAAACCAGTCATTTGCAGTCCAGACAGCAAAAAATCAGAGTGTCCAGACAGCAAAAATTTGTGAAAATAAACAACTTCCGCAGAGCAATGTCTTGAAAGGATACTTATTATCAAATGTCTTTTGTGAAAGCAAACCAACTTCCGCAGACATAGAGGACATCCTTAAATAGCATATTTCTATAAAATCTTATTAATCTGCCATTCTTTATGTCCAAACCTGCTCTTTAGTGTAGTAATGTTATTTATGCTGGCTCGAGGAACATTAAACTGACCAATGAGGTAGGCTAAGTAGTTTCACTTCCTGGTTGACACCGGTCATGTGATGTCATCTAATTCAGGGTCATGTTCATTAGGGCACACCATAGTGAAACGTTATCAAACATTAACAGAAATTGAAAACAAGTCCAGGTAGTCCCTTCACGTTTGTCTTTTCTCCCATTTGGTGTCTAATGAACATGACCCAGTACACTCACTGGCATTCAAAGGTCTTTTGAGGGCTGATGTGTCATTTCTCTCCAACTGAAATCGCACAAACATGCTTTAACAATTCAGTCATGACTCAACTCCAACGTTGTTATAAAACAGGGCTCTGTACAAACTTACAGTTAAGGCATAAGGTTTTTCAAAAGCTTTTCACTAGAGAAGTTCTTGTCAGTTTATTTTATACTCTCCAAGAAAACACATCTCTTCACATGTCAAGGTTTTGTAACAACGCCACCATTTCTCATTCAGTGAATGGAAAAGACGCCAGAATGATACAGGAGAGACACACCGGTTGTCCGTTGGTATAATTAGGGGCAAAGTGAAGAACGCAGAGGAGACAGCTCAGTTAGCTGCCTGCCACATTCAATACATCAGAAACGTAGAAATAAAATGAACAGAATGGGTCGACCTCGTTAAAAATGATTGACTGTCAGCAATACTGTACATGTGTTGAGTCAGGTCCAAACGCAGCATACTGCACAGTACCAACACAAAATCCATATCTTGTTTGGTCATCAATGTCTTATGAAATACTTACATGTGCCCATTCTAACCATTGTATTTCTATACCTCATCTTTTCATCCAGCCAAAACTCTATACTAGCTCACTCTCATCTGTCCCATGGCATTTAGTCCACTGCACCCACTTTGATTTGTAGCGCTCTAGCATTAGCATTACCACACAGACAACTCATTGGCTGCATTTAGACAGGCAGCCAAATTCTGATATTTTTCACTAAATTTGTCTTTTGACCAGATCAGCTCTGAAAAAGAGCTGATTGGTCCAAATAGCAATTAGTGAAAAACAGGCAGGCCAATTCTGATCTTTCTAAATGCAGCCCAAGCTCAATCTGAACGACACACACTCTTCCATCACTACTTCAGAGCCACCATACATAACGAGACACCAGAGCATTACCCTCAAATAGCTGTGTCAAAGCAGTTTAAAAGCCTGGTGAATAAAAACAACTCTTTATTATATATCTATACACATGTAAATTAACAATATTCATTTTCAATAAATACTCTGGTGGCCGTGTGATCACTCACGTCCATCATCATAATACTTTTTAAAAGTCCTTTCTGAAAATAAAATGGAAAGTAGGTAAGCGCCGGATAAGACATTTTTTTGTAAATTGCATAGAAAAATGAGTGAAGCGTAAATCACTTTATCAGTTCACTTGGTTGAGGCAGGGAACGGTAGGAGGCTTTTCAAAAAGCAGCAGTAACAGCAGCCTGGAAATATGTCCGCCAATATGAACTAGGGCATGGGGACTCCCTCTATAGGTCAGACGATGTCGACTCCACCATCTCAGAGAGAGGACAGATTTAAAGTAGCCATCGGTGTGGTATTATGTGTTTCAATAGCCCACAACACATCTGATTATGCCCTGCCTTCAAATATCAACCTTCACCAAGACGTCATCCGCCTAAGCCGTCAGATCTTGCATCGTGTCAGATCATTGACCATCAATATTCTGTTGAGCACACCCTTGATGATGTCACACCTCAAGACCTTATGGAGATCATCTTTTCAGGATTGCTTGCCCACTCTGTAGCTCGGTCAATCTCAATCAGGCCTCAATTCATTGAGACAAATTAAAATGCAATATCAAACTTTGTACTTAAATCTTAGACTGCTGGGGGACCCATTTTCAGAGGGGCTGGGGGGGATTCCCAACTGAAAAGTGGAAAGCGTTTTCAACATGGTGGAAAGAGGAAAAGTCGCTTCAAAAACAGGAAGCTGAATGGAGAAAGAGTGGGGAAGAGAAAACAACCAAAGAAAAAGTGCTGTTGATCCCAGCTGATGCAAAGTCGAGAAAGGCAGGCTGGGAAAAACTGTCGGTCGGTGGCCTTGTTCTTTGTCTATCCCTCCCTCCTTCCATTGTTCTCTCCCTTTCGCCAGGGAATACTGATAGGTACATCCTTGGCATGATTGGTCAGTTCATCTCCCCCTCCATAAGCAAGTCTCTAGGGCAGTGCCAATCAAAGTCCCCTCTGCCAGCGGGCGGGTATCACCGGAACTCGTAGATGGGCATACTGTGTTCCTGGACATGGGTGAGGTTTAACGACTGGTACCTGAAAGAGAACAAGGGGAACAAGAATGAGCAGCTAGCCAGTAGCCACATCCCTGTATGTTCACATCAGATCAGCACACAAAACAACTGGTACAGAACCTAACTATCTACCAAAGATGTATTAACATGACCTAGTATGCTTAGTACTAGCAACTATCAAAATATGTACTCAATCTGAATATCCCAAAGAGCCAAACTGTACAGTGCATCTATCAGATTTGAACAAGTAATCTAAAATATTGACACTCCATAGTGTGTTTGCATCCCAAATAGCATTCTATTCTCTATATAGTGCACTACTTTGACCAGGACCCATATGGGACCATTTGGGACCCAAACTATGTACCATTCAGAGCTTCTGTGGTAGTAGTAGCCTTCAATGGTGGCTGTGGACTTCTGGAAGCAGATATAGTAGAAACCAGCGAAGGACGCCCCACTGATGTCTTTAATGGTGTGGTCCGGGACCAGGAACTGCTCCTGTAAGGGAGAGAACAAGAAACAAAACAGTCACTAGATGGCCATGTTAGAAAGGACAAAAGAGACAGAGGAAGGATTCAAGTACATACAGGGAGAGAGAAAGAGAGATCAATGGAATGTCAGGTGATAATGGACTCACCTTCCACCTCATAAAGACAAAGTCACTGTTCTTCAGCTCTTCGTAATCAAAGTCGTCCAAGTTGAAGCTCTTTGCATACTGATAAAAAGCCTGAAACTTACCCTAGAAAGAAACAAAACAAATGTTTTAGTTGTACTTTTTCTCAAATACAATTAAAAACTGAAACACAATGCTGCATCCAATAAGTGTTTGTTAAAAAGAAGAAAACACCAAATGACTACGCTTTAATGGGAATATGAACTGAATGACATCGAGAGCTTCAAATAAATACCCAGTGCTTGCGGTCCACATCTTCGTCAGCGTCCCACTTCCTGGTTAAAAAGGGCCTCTTTCTACTGATGATCTCTCCTGCGAAGAACGTGGTGAGAGTGGGATACTCCTGCAAGGATCAGAAACAGAATGTGGTGAGAGTGGGATACTCCTGCAAGGATCAGAAACAGAACGTGGTGAGAGTGGGATACTCCTGCAAGGATCAGAAACAGAACGTGGTGAGAGTGGGATACTCCTGCAAGGATCAGAAACAGAACGTGGTGAGAGTGGGATACTCCTGCAAGGATCAGGAACAGGACGTGGTGAGAGTGGGATACTCCTGCAAGGATCAGGAACAGGACGTGGTGAAAGTGGGATACTCCTACGAGGATCAGAAACAGAACGTGGTGAGAGTGGGATACTCCTGCAAGGATCAGGAACAGGACGTGGTGAGAGTGGGATACTCCTGCAAGGATCAGGAACAGGACGTGGTGAGAGTGGGATACTCCTGCAAGGATCAGGAACAGGACGTGGTGAGAGTGGGATACTCCTGCAAGGATCAGGAACAGGACGTGGTGAGAGTGGGATACTCCTGCAAGGATCAGGAACAGGACGTGGTGAGAGTGGGATACTCCTGCAAGGATCAGGAACAGGACGTGGTGAGAGTGGGATACTCCTGCAAGGATCAGGAACAGGACGTGGTGAGAGTGGGATACTCCTGCGAGGATCAGGAACAGAACGTGGTGAGAGTGGGATACTCCTACGAGGATCAGAAACAGAACGTGGTGAGAGTGGGATACTCCTGCAAGGATCAGGAACAGGACGTGGTGAGAGTGGGATACTCCTGCAAGGATCAGGAACAGGACGTGGTGAGAGTGGGATACTCCTGCAGGACGTGGTGAGAGTGGGATCAGGAACAGGACGTGGTGAGAGTGGGATACTCCTGCAAGGATCAGGAACAGGACGTGGTGAGAGTGGGATACTCCTGCAAGGATCAGGACGTGGTGAGAGTGGGATACTCCTGCAAGGATCAGGAACAGAACGTGGTGAGAGTGGGATACTCCTGCAAGGATCAGGAACAGGACGTGGAGAGAGTGGGATACTCCTGCAAGGATCAGAAACACAGACTAAGAACTGGGTTCATTAGTGAACACCGTAGCTAATCTTTTTGTTTATTGGACAAGCTCAGGTAAGTCCCTTGCCATTTGCTTTGGTTCCTAGAGCATTAGAGACTACGACCATGTTTCCTTCTCCGTAAGGACTTTCACTAACAAAAGAGTGTTTTAGTTATACACGGCACTCACTTTGTTTTAAATTTAACTAGGCAAGTCAGTTAAGAACAAACTCTTATTTACAATGACAGCCTATCCCGGCCAAACCCTAACGATGCTGTGGAAATTGTGTGCCGCACTATGGGACTCCCAATCACAGCCGGTTGTGAAACAGCTGTTCTTACAGTCACACACATAAGTTGTCCAACAAACTAGGTAAATATGACCAATTATGTTCTGGGTATAGACCTGAATACATGGATCTAGCTGTGCTCCCACTTACCATAATCTGACTCTACAGTCATGGATACCAAGGTTCCTTGAGGAAGGGTTTCTGGCTGGAACACATGCTGGTGCAGTGACAAATTAAGTGTCACACACAGGAATGCCATCAATAACAAACAGCAATGCCTTTTTAATGCAGGGTCATATTCATTAGGCAACAAACAGAAGAACAGAAAAACTAAAACTGGGAGGGACAACCCCAACTCACTGTAACACTATGCCAAGGTGCCAGATCAGTGGTGGGTAGCACCTTAAGTAAACAAAGTGCACCATTTCCCTGAGCATTCCCTTTGAGTCACTCACAACTAATTCTCTAGGAAAAGGAAGTGAACGGGGAAAGAGTAGGGATCTGTGTAATTTACAAGGAGAGAGTGGGAAGAGCCCTAATATTTATTTGTGTTGCCAGTGAGAGAAAGTGCACAGCAATCACATTTTGTACCACACACCCTCTGAATTGTAGACATTGCTGTAAACAGACAATGCAGGCAGAGAGCTGCAGTACACAGGCCTGTTCTTTGACTGTCTGCACCATTTTAGAGGCAGTCAGTCAGGCAGTCAGTCAATACATCCATGTAAGATTAAACATCCAAATACAGTATACAGTGCTCAGACAAGACACTTTTGCAACGTAACAGATAGGCCTTCATACTGGTGTTACAAATTGGTCAATAGCTGGCTCTGGCTTGTTGTTTTAGCATGTTGTCATAATGCATGCCAGTTTCACATTGGTTGGTTGTACCAGTATACATTTCAATTGGGGCTGGAAAGCCGCATTGCACTTGGCTTACACTGACCCCTGCCATGATAAGTTCCCAAAAGGGGCTTAAATACCCACGACAACATCATCACTCATACGTAGAATGTATGCACACATGACTGTAAGTCGCTTTGGATAAAAGCGTCTGCTAAATGGCATATATTATTATTATTATATTATTATATCATTGCATGTGAGGGGTAAGGTAGATGTACACTGTATCTGACCCAGTTCTGCTCCACTTTACCTCAGTTAGGCCTTTGATCTTCAGGTAACCACACAGATAAGAGTCCTCCATGGTCACATGCTGCAGGAAACAATCGCACAATGAGTGGTATTCAAGTGAAGTGGTCACAATGTCAGTGTGTGTACAACAAGAACCCATCAGGTGCCTTCACAAATGACAACCAGGCTATTAACGAGTTCAGATATTTTCAGCGGTTTTGTCAAATGAATGAGCAGGCCTATTATTATTATATTATTCAATAGTCAGCTGTCGGTGAAAACACCAATGAACATGCTGAATGCTAGCCACCTATGTCATTTAGCAACTAGGCCATATGTTAACATACATCATGCATGTTAATGCCAGTATTCATATATCCAAATGTTTGCATAAACAAAATGTTCATCTCACTGCCAGTTAGCTGGCTGTTCTCTCTCGACAACCCTAGGGGGCCCAAGAGGGCTTACTAACATTTACAGTCGATTTGAATGGGCCATCTAGCTGCTAACTACAGATTGCTTGCTGTCAAGCTTGTTAAACTAGTTTGTTTGCTAACTAGCTAGTTCACCTGGTTAGTTTGCTAAATCGGTTGCTGGTCAGTGGTGGTTGGCAGTCAGTAACGTTAGCAGCAGTGACAAGACAACCTTACATGGTCAGCTAGTAAACATGCCATCCATTATACCAAGCTTCTTAAAAGCAAGAGTATTTACCTGCAAAACGACCTCAACATCATACGAGTTTCCTTTGCTCTTCTGATGTCCTCGAAACTGTGAACCGCTGTACAGCAGCGAAGTAGCTACCCCGGGCTGGTGCGTGTTGATCGGCGGAGGAGGGATAAGAGGCCGAGGATGTACGGGCCGCACTGCTGCAGCACTCAGCTCGAACAGGCATGATGAGCGCTAATGCGTGCGTATCCCCGACTGCAACAGTCATGAACCACAGACTGAGGAAGCTCTTAATATGGAGAGGGGCTACTGACCAGCAGTATCTAGAAGCCTGCCACTTTACTATACTCCTCCCCGGCCTTAGGATAGCTCACTCTGGACGTGTACTGGCTTTAAGAGAACATCAACGTTTCTTTAGACAACTCAGAATCACCCTATTTGATTGGCTGGACATGTGCACTCCTCATTTGAACGGAAACGTAATTGGATAGTCTTCGGAAATGTATTCTGGGATGTGTAGTTGCACATTTCTACGCTACTTTCCACTAAAAAATATCCATATGAATGATCAGCGTTCTTACAGTTCTGTACTAAGGTTGAAAACGTATATATTTGGACCCTACTCTCTATTCGTTCTGAAATGTATTATAGAATACAACGATTATAATCTAAACATAACATGTTTAGTTGAATGGTTTTGGTTGGGTGTTGATGGTTATGCATGGTTAGTGTATCTCGCACGCACGCGCACAGAAAACACACACAGTCGATGGCATAGTTGTCCTAAAGAGTTGAAATATGAACCAGTAAGGAATAGACAAACATTTCTGCCTGTTTCTGGAAATGAACACAAGGGAAATAACACTGAGGATTCATTAAAATAATGAATTTCATTTTGACACAATTCAATGTTCTTATAATCCAGGTTCATGGAAATAAGTAAGTATGAAAATAAGGGCATTTGCTGTATGCCCGAGGCTTGTCTATGAGGCTTGAATCTGTGTTCGGATGGTTTCTTCTGCTATATTTCCTTTCCCCTCTTCTTAATCAATGGTGCTCATGTTGCATCTCATCCAGCTGATCCCTAACGTAGTCAATGTAGTTGTGAATCTCTGAGATGCGCTTGCGATTCCGCTTCACCTCTTCATCTTGTACCTGCATGGACAGGCGAATAAGAGACAAAACAACAACAAATGAAAAGGTATTCTTCATGGTGGAAAACTGTAAACTGTCATACTGAGTGTTTGTGGCAATGTCTTGCCTTCCCCATAGAAATACAATGTATGTCATCCTATTTCAACTCATTCCGCATAGAAATACAATGTATGTCATCCTATTTCCATGCATTCCCCTGCCTACCGATTTCATCAGAGCACTCATCCAGCTGTTGCAGCGTGTCATCAGCTCGTCCTCACGGTTGTCGATCTTCAGCAGGTGGGTGTCGTGGGAGGCGCTGACTGCATTGATCACTGTGTCCTTGTCTACAAACAGCTGCATGGGAGGACAGACAGACACGGTGTAACACAGATGAATGATGCAGGCTGAAATTACCCCAAGACACAGATCTTGAGTCAGTTTTTCATTCTCAACATAATGGGCAAGGTTAGGATTGAGGGAGGGAAAGCTGATCCGAAAATCTGTACCGAGGGGAAACTTCACCATGGCACCAGTGGGATCAAAATACTGCTGAGTGCCACTGGGGAAAGTGCTGCTGAGGTGCTACAGATTTTAATTTGACCCTGCTTCTCACAACAAGAAAACAGGAAATATTAAATATGTGGATTATAATGAATATACATTTTTTGTTTTGGTTGACTTTTTTTTTGTTAGGGCAATTACAAACTTTAGAAGACTTTTTAAACCTTGAATACACTACAATATGCATTTTCTGCTGTGCCGGTATATTGTCTGTGACAACAGACTGATTAAATTAAGATAGCAGATCTGTAGTTTCAATAGCAGTGACAGTGGAAATGTTGTCAGAGAAGTGAGGGTGGAAAAGCAGTAAGAACAGAATACAGTTGGACTGTGTGCAGTGTGTTTGAGTGCAATATGGATGAGCATGTACACATACAATATTAAATCAAATTTTAATTGTCACATGCTTCGTAAATGACAGTGAAATGCTTCCCAACAATGCAGAATACAATATGATGAGTGTGGAAGTGTGTGTGTGGCAAATGTGTGCATGTGTGGAAGTGTTATGTGCAAGTGAGCGTGTTCAGTCCATTCGGAAAGTATTCAGACCCCTTGACTTTATCCATATTTTGTTATGTTACAGCCTTATTCTGAAATGGATTATGTAAATAAAAAATCCTCATCAATCTACACACAATACCCCATAATGACAAAGCAAAAGTTTAGCAAATGTATAAAAAATAAAACACAGAAATACCGATTTACGTAAGTATTCAGACCCTTTAATATGAGACTCGAAATTGACCTCAGGTACATCCTGTTTTCACTGATCATCCTTGAGATGTTTCTTCAACTTGATCGGAGTCCACCTGTGGTAAATTCAATTGATTGGACTTGATTTGGAAAGGCACATACCTGTCTATATAAGGTCCCACAGTTGACAGTGCATGTCACAGCAAAAACCAAGCCATGAGGTCGAAGGACTTGTCCGTAGAGCTCAGAGACAGGATTTTGTCGAGGCACAGATCTGGGGTGCGTACCAAAAAATGTTGGCAGCATTGATGGTCCCCAAGAACAGAGCGGCCTCCATAATTTTTAAATGGAAGAAATTTGGAACCACCAAGACTCTTCCTAGAGCTGGCCGCCTGGACAAACTGAGCAATCAGGGGAGAAGGGCCTTGGTCAGGGAGGTGACCAAGAACCCGATGGTCACTCTGGCAGAGCTCCAGAGTTCCTCTGTGGAGATGGGAGAAACTTCCAGAAGGACAACCATCTCTGCAGCACTCCATCAATCAGGCCTTTATGGTAAAGAGGCCAGACGGAAGCCACTCCTCAGTAAAAGGCACATGACAGCCCACTTGGAGTTAGCCAAAAGGCAACCAAAGGACTCTCAGACCATGAGAAACAATAAGTCTTTGACCTGAAAGCCAAGCGTCACGTCTGGAGGAAACCTTGCACCATCCCTACAGTGAAACATGATGGTGGCAGCATCATGCTGTGGGGATGTTTTTCAGAGGCAGGGACTGGTAGACTAGCTTTTAATATCCACAGAGACAGTGCAAATTGCAAAACCAAGCCATGAGGTCAGGATCGAGGAAAAGATGAACAGAGCAAAGTATAGAGAGATCCTTGATGAAAACCTGCTCCAGTGCGCTAAGGACCTCAGACTGGGGAGAAGGCTCACCTTCCAACGGGACAACGACCCTAAGTACACAGCCAAGACAACGCAGGAGTGGCTTCGGGACAAGTCTCTGAATGTCCTTGAGTGGCCCAGCCAGAGCCCAGTCAAACATCTCTGGAAAGACCTGAAAATAGCTGTGCAGCGACGCTCCCCATCCAATCTGACAGAGTTTGAGAGGATCTGTCTAAAAACCTGTTTTTGCTTTGTCATTATGGAATATTGTGTGTAGATTGATGAGGGGGAAAAATCATTTAATCAATTTTAGAATAAGGCTGTAACATAACAATATGTGGAGAGTCAAACGGTCTGAATACTTCTGAATACGGTCTAAAAGCGCTGTCTGTGTTGGAGTATCAGTGTAAGTATGTGTGAGTGTGTGGGTAAAGTCCAGTGTGTGTGCATAGAGTCAAAAAGAGTTAGTGCAAAAAGGGTCAATGCATATAGTCCAAGTAGCTATTTAGTTAACTATTTAGCAGTCTAATGGCTTGGGAGTAGGAGCCCTTTGATCCCAGACTTGGCACTCTGGTGCAGTTTGCCGTGCGGTAGCAGAGAGAACAGTCTATGACTTGAGTTGCTGGAGTCTTTGACAATATTTGAAAATGTTTGTGGAGATAAGAGACAGGGTTGAGAAAGGGGTAGGGAAACACTATTTAGACTGAGTCTCAAATAGCCACCTATTTAACATATAGTACACTACTTTTGACCATGGCCTGTAGGATTTGCTGTAGACACAGGGACTTTCTGACACTGACCATTCGGACATCATCTGGCATATCCTCCTCCAGCTCATTCTTGGCCACTCGCTCCAGGGTTGCCACAGCGATTTCCAGTAGCTTCTCGTGATGGTGGTTCTCTAAGTCTCGGCACTGGGCGAAAGTGGGTCTGTGTCAAGGAGACTTTGTCTGACACTGTACACTGTATATCAAGCGTGTCAGAGGAGGAGTGCTGATCTAGGATCAGGTCCTCCCTGTCCATGTCATCTTATTAATTGGAAAACTGATCCTAAATCAGCACTTTAACTCTGAGACGCTTGGTACATACAGACCCTGATTTGAATAACTGCATCAGTGCACTGCAACACCATTATAATACACATGCAATGTTTAGTTATATTAGTTATATTGAAATAAATACCTAAGGTAGAAAAGGATATATTCCTTGAACAACTTCAATGAATCCGGCAACCATGTCTGAAATGTTCCTCTCAAAATCTTTGATTATGTCCTATAGAAGAAAAAGGAGAATAGTTATTGACATATGAATAACGTATCTCAAATTGAAATGTGTGTTTTGATATCAAATGGAAAATAAAAATGTATTAATTAACCACTCCAAACATTCTTCTATAAATGAGAGTTTCCATATGAACTCTTGCACGTGTACTATAATATACTATAATTATAATCACAGCCGTATATATCCCCCCCAAGCAGACACATCGATGGCTCTGAACAAACTTTATTTGACTCTTTGCAAACTGGAATCCATACATCCTGAGGCTGCATTCATTGTAGCTGGGGATTTTAACAAGGATAATCTGAAAACATGACTCCCTAAATTGTATCAGCATATCGATTGCGCAACCAGGGCTGGCAAAACCTTGGATCATTGCTATTCTAACTTCCGCAACGCATATAAGGCCCTGCCCCGCCCTCCTTTCGGAAAAGCTGACCACGACTCCATTTTTTTGATCCCTGCCTACAGACAGAAACTAAAACAAGAAGCTCCCATGCTGAGGTCTGTCCAACGCTGGTCCGACCAATCTGATTCCACACTCCAAGACTGCTTCCATCACGTGGACTGGGATATGTTTTGTATTGTGTCAGACAACAACATTGACGAATACGCTGATTCGGTGTGCAAGTTCATTAGAACGTGCGTTGAAGATGTCGTTCCCATAGCAACGATTAAAACATTCCCAAACCAGAAACCGTGGATTGATGGCAGCATTCGCGTGAAACTGAAAGCGCGAACCACTGCTTTTAATTAGGGCAAGGTGACCGGAAACATGACCGAATACAAACAGTGTAGCTATTCCCTCCGCAAGGCAATCAAACAAGCTAAGCGTCAGTATAGAGACAAAGTAGAATCTCAATTCAACGGCTCAGACACAAGAGGTATGTGGCAGGGTCTACAGTCAATCACGGATTACAAAAAGAAAACCAGCCCCGTCACGGACTAGGATGTCTTGCTCCCAGGCAGACTAAATAACTTTTTTGCCCGCTTTGAGGACAATACAGTGCCACTGACACGGCCCGCAACCAAAACATGCGGCCTCTTCTTCACTGCAGCCGAGGTGAGTAAAACATTTTAACGTGTTAACCCTCGCAAGGCTGCAGGTCCAGACGGCATCCCCAGCCGCGCCCTCAGAGCATGCGCAGACCAGCTGACTGGTGTGTTTACGGACATATTCAATCAATCCCTATCCCAGTCTGCTGTTCCCACATGCTTCAAGAGGGCCACCATTGTCCCTGTTCCCAAGAAAGCTAAGGTAACTGAGCTAAACGACTACTGCCCCGTAGCACTCACTTCCGTCATCATGAAGTGCTTTGAGAGACTAGTCAAGGACCATATCACCTCCACCCTACCTGACACCCTAGACCCACTCCAATTTGCTTACCGCCCAAATAGGTCCACAGACGATGCAATCTCAACCACACTGCACACTGCCCTAACCCATCTGGACAAGAGGAATACCTATGTGAGAATGCTGTTCATTGACTAC
Organism: Oncorhynchus gorbuscha; assembly: GCF_021184085.1. Lineage (NCBI taxonomy): Eukaryota > Metazoa > Chordata > Actinopteri > Salmoniformes > Salmonidae > Oncorhynchus > Oncorhynchus gorbuscha. The sequence continues at coordinate 5,573,382 of NC_060188.1, forward strand.
AGCTCGGCATTTAACACCATAGTACCCTCCAAGCTCGTCATCAAGCTCGAGACCCTGGGTCTCGACCCTGCCCTGTGCAACTGGGTACTGGACTTCCTGACGGGCCGCCCCCAGGTGGTGAGGGTAGGCAACAACATCTCCACCCCGCTGATCCTCAACACTGGGGCCCCACAAGGGTGCGTTCTGAGACCTCTCCTGTACTCCCTGTTCACCCACGACTGCGTGGCCACGCACGCCTCCAACTCAATCATCAAGTTTGCAGACGACACAACAGTGGTAGGCTTGATTACCAACAACGATGAGACGGCCTACAGGGAGGAGGTGAGGGCCCTCGGAGTGTGGTGTCAGGAAAATAACCTCACACTCAACGTCAACAAAACTAAGGAGATGATTGTGGACTTCAGGAAACAGCAGAGGGAACACCCCCTATCCACATCGATGGAACAGTAGTGGAGAGGGTAGTAAGTTTTAAGTTCCTCGGCATACACATCACAGACAAACTGAATTGGTCCACCCACACAGACAGTATCGTGAAGAAGGCGCAGCAGCGCCTCTTCAACCTCAGGAGACTGAAGAAATTTGGCTTGTCACCAAAAGCACTCACAAACCTTTACAGATGCACAATCGAGAGCATCCTGGCGGGCTGTATCACCGCCTGGTACGGCAACTGCTCCGCCCACAACCGCAAGGCTCTCCAGAGGGTAGTGAGGTCTGCACAACGCATCACCGGGGGCAAACTACCTGCCCTCCAGGACACCTACACCACCCGATGTTACAGGAAGGCCATAAAGATCATCAAGGACAACAACCACCCGAGCCACTGCCTGTTCATCCCGCTATCATCCAGAAGGCGAGGTCAGTACAGTTGCATCAAAGCTGGGACCGAGAGACTGAAAAACAGCTTCTATCTCAAGGACATCAGACTGTTAAACAGCCACCACTACCATTGAGTGGCTGCTGCCAACACACTGACTCAACTCCAGCCACTTTAATAATGGGAATTGATGGGAAATGATGTAAAATATATCACTAGCCACTTTAAACAATGCTACCTAATATAATGTTTACATACCCTACATTATTCATCTCATATGTATACGTATATACTGTACCGGTACTCTATATCATCTACTGCATCTTTATGTAATACATGTATCACTAGCCACTTTAACTATGCCATTTTGTTTACATACTCATCTCATATGTTGTTAGAGGAAATTATGGTTGAAATTACTAATTATGTATACATTCCAATCAGAACTGACTAGTCCAAATTTTATAATGTACTGTACATGTGAATTTTCTCTCTTGCTCCCATTCCCAATTGTATATAATGTAGTCAGGAGTTTAGTAACAATGAAGGTCTGTTCCTTAATTCATACATTTGTACTCCAGGTGGCAGGAACGGCCGATCTCCAGACTGTCTAGAATGTTGATTTATACTGACTGACCTTGACTTCGTGCTGATAACGCGAAGGCTTGAGAGCTAGGGGGCCACTCTACTGGTGAAATAGATAGAACGTTTAGAAAACGCTGACGTCATTTTCAGTTTATAACCTGTGGAAATATGTGTATGTGTTTAGTACTCTTTTGAATTAAACGCTGTTTACCTGGCTTTTAAGACTGGTCTCGATCTACTTCATGCATAATTAATGAACTTACACCTCATTAATGAACTAGAGCGAGTGCGAATTTGATTTGGCTATAAAACATACAGGAATTTAGAAATTCCACTAACATATGTATATACTGTACTCGATACCATCTACTGTATCTTGCCTATGCCGCTCTGTACCATCATTCATTCATATATCTTTATGTACATATTCTTTATCCCCCTACACTTGTGTGTATAAGACAGTAGTTTTGGAATTGTTAATTAGATTACTTGTTGGTTATTACTGCATTGTCGGAACTAGAAGCACAAGCATTTCGCTACACACACATTAACATCTGCTAAACATGTGTATGTGACAAATCAAATTTGATTTGATTTGATACATCAACCGTGCACACACACACACACACACACACACACACACACACACACACACACACACACACACACACACACACACACACACACACACACACACACACACACACACACACACACACACACACACACACACACTAATTGATTTTCTCAAGGTGTGGAAAATGCTGTACCCAAAGATAAGGCGAATTACTTCTATATTTAAAGGTTTAATAGACAGACAGACAGACAGACAGACAGACAGACAGACAGACAGACAGACAGACAGACAGACAGACAGACAGACAGACAGACAGACAGACAGACAGACAGACAGACAGACAGACAGACAGACAGACAGACAGACCGTAATTGCTGGACTATTAAGCGCACCTGAATATAAACCGCACCCACTGAATTATTAAAAAATATGTATTTTGTACATAAATAAGCCGCACATGTCTATAAGCCGCAGGTGCCTACCGGTACATTGAAACAACTGAACTTTACACAGCCTTTAAACGAAACACGGCTTGTAACAAAAATAAATAGGCTTTAACGAAACACGGCTTGTAACAAAAATAAATAGGCTTTAACGAAACACGGCTTGTAACAAAAATAAATAGGCTTTAACGAAACACGGCTTGTAACAAAAAAGTAATCAGAATGATGGGAAGTTTGAGCACGCTCGATTTACGTCACATTATGTGACGGTGCTCAGTTTTTTGGCGGCGGCATGAATCTTGCGAAAGCGGGAAAAATCCATAAATTAGCCGCGTCATTGTATAAACCGCGAGGTTCAAAGTGTGGGAATAAAGTAGCGGCTTATAGTCCGGAAATTACGGTATGCATATGGGGAGACAGACATGTTCCTCTGAGAGCTTTGTAGCAATCTGCCAACCTCAAGGGCAAGTCGCTCTGGATAAGAGCGTCTGCTAAATGACTTAAATGTAAATGTAAATGCAGTAAAGCATAAATACTCTTGCTTATCTGTTGGTTCTCCAAGTTTTCCGGGCCCCTGGTCACAACATAAATCAAGGCTGTCGAAACCACTTGGGTCAGAGTGAGTCGCATATTAGACATCTCCATCATTTGAAACTCCCGATGGCTGAATTTATAGCCATTGGCACTTGGCCTCAGGGAGATCACCCAGAGGTCACCTAGGTTAACAGTTTCTGCATTATGGGGCCTCCTAACTACAGGTCTTCACGGGCCAAAAGAAGTTGGACCTGTTCTGATATGGACCTTGGGCTTTCTCACCTGTACCCAATATGCATACTTAAAAAAAATATATATATTTTTAAAATATGGAGACCCATTTTTTAAGCGTCTTTATTAACCGGAGCTGATAAAGCGCGAGAGGAGGAAGAGAAAGGTGCCGCTGAGAGGGAGTGACACAGGGAGCTGGGAGGGAGAGACAACAGACAGCAACCAACCAACAAGCCAAAACGCACTATAGTAAACAAATAGCTGCCATAGCTAGATTATTTATCATCCAATATGATTACACAGTACCTGTTTTGACTGCATCAAACCTTGAGAAGCTAGCTAGTTAAGTTAGCTAACATTAGCTAGCTAGGGTAATTGAGGATGCAGTGCATGCGCTTTCTCATTCTTTTTTAAATGTATTTTATTTTTAAATTGCATTGTTGGTTAGTGCCTGTAAGTAAGCATTTCACTCTAAGGTCCATCGTCCAATGATTACATATCTCCTAACTTTTGCCACACACAGAGCCTATATGACTGTAGTCTATTGACGCTTTGATGACTAATGATTGGTCAACAACAACTACTGCAGCAGTCACATTCGGCTCTGTACGGGTCCTTCCAGACAAGTCAGTTAAAATGACACAGACCCAAGGCCTCCCGAGTGGCACAGCTCTCTAAGGCACTGCTTCGCAGTGCTTGAGGCTTCATTACAGACCCGGGTTTGATCTGGGTTTGGTCTGAGTTCGGGGAGGTTTGGCCGGCCTAGCTCTCGACCTTTGTCTCTCCCGAGTCTGTAGGGGAGTTGCAGCGATGGGACAAGACTGTAAACACCAATTGGATATCACGAAATTGGGGAGTAAAAGGGGTCAAAGTAAAAAATGTAATTTAAAAAAAGGGCAAAAAAGGACACATACCAGAGACCCGAGACAATCATATGAGATCCGACCCAGACCCATGACATTATTTAGAATTCTGGATCCGCCCCTAATCGGGTCCCAGATCGGGTATCTTGGATTGGTAAAGGTGGATCCGTAAAAACCTCTACTCCTAACCTCTTAGAAGTTATTGAGTTCAGATTTAAGGGAGGCCAATAATGTAGATCTTAACTCTGGGATATGTTGGACGGTAGCGTCCCACCTCGCCAACAGCCAGTGAAAGTGCAGTGCGCCAAATTCAAAACAACCACAAATCTCATAATTAAAATTCCTCAAGCATACAAGTATTTTACACAATTTTAAAGATAAAATTCTCGTTAATCCAGCCACAGTGTCTGATTTCAAAAAGGCTTTACAGCGAAAGCACCACAAACGATTATGTTAGGTCACCACCAAGTCACAGAAAAACAGCCATTTTTTCCAGCCAAAGAGGAGTCACAAAAAGCACAGATAGAGATAAAATGAATCACTAACCTTTGATGATCTTCATCGGGTGACACTTATAGGACTTCATGTTACACATACATGTAATACATGTATGTTTTGTTCACTAAAGTGCATATTTATATCAAAAAATGTAATTTTACATTGGCGAGTTACGTTCAGTAGTTCTAAAACATGCGGTGATTTTGCAGAGAGCCACATCAATTTACAGAAATACTCATGATAAATGTTGATGAAAATATAAGTGTTATACATGGAATTAGAGATATACTTCACCTTAATGCAACCGCTGTGTCAGATTTCAACAAAAAATTTATAGAAAAAGCAAACCATGCAATAATCTGAGTACAGCGTTCAAACAACAAAACAGCCAAAAAGATATCGGCCATATTGTGTAGTCAACATTAGTCAGAAATAGCATTATAAATATTCACTTACCTTTGATGATCTTCATCAGAATGCACTCCCATGAATCACAGTTCCACAATAAATGTTTGATTTGTTCGATAAAGTTCATCATTTATGTCCAAATAGCTTCTCTTGTTAGGGCGTTTGGTAAACAAATCCAAACGCGCGTTCAGGTCCAGCCGAACGTCGGACGAAAAGCTCAAAAAGTTATATTACAGGTCGTAGAAACATGTCAAACTAAGTATAGAATCAATCTTTAGGATGTTTTTATCATAAATCTTCAATAATGTTCCAACCGGAGAATTCCTATGTCTGTAGAAAAGCAATGGAATGAGAGCTAACTCTCTCGTGAACTCGTCACGAGCCTGTACCACTCAGCCAGACACCTGGCTCAATCCCCTCTCATTCTCTCCCCCTTCATAGTAGAAGCCTCAAACAAAGTTTTAAAGACTTTTGACATCTAGTGGAAGCCTTAGGCCCATTTACACTGTATATTGGAATGGCAAAGAGTTGAAAAACTACAAACCTCAGATTTCCCACTTCCTGGTTGGATTTTTCTCAGGTTTTCGCCTGCCATATGAGTTCTGTTATACTCACAGACATCATTCAAACAGTTTAAGAAACTCCAGAATGTTTTCTATCCAATACTACTGATACTATGCATTTATTATCATCTGGGACAGAGTAGCATGCAGTTTACTCTGGGCATCTTATTAATTCAAGCTACTCAATACTGCCCCCCTGTCACCAAGAAGTTTTAACAACACACAGACAGACACACACACACACACACACACACACACACACACACACACACACACACACACACACACACACACACACACACACACACACACACACACACACACACACACACACACACACACACACACACACCTCCAGCTGGTCGACGAGCTGCAGCTCCTGGGTCATGAGGCTGTCACAGAGCTGGTTGATCTCCTCGCTGCAGTGGTTCAGCTGGGCCTCCAGGAGATGTGCGTCTGTGGCCTGCTGTATCTCAAACATCACCTGGGTGTGTGGCCACGTGGAAATACACAACATTTATGTGTGATTTGCATGATTTTTTTTGTGATTTGTAAGATTCATGTACAGTGGATTTGAAACGATAAAAATAGCACCGTTTTTGTTCAACTGTTGCTATCAGGTTTTTTTTCAGCAGTTTGTTAAACCATTATCCAGAGCCATATATTTCAGTAATATTTTTGAATATTGTTCTTATTCTAGACATTCAGTTACAGAGCATTATTTAAATATTCCCCATATAATATTAATGGGGCGCTAACATAGCTGCCATAGAATTTGAAAGTTTCATGTAAATACATCACAATGCTCCTTCTAGACATTATATTCCACATTATATTTTAATGCAGCACTAGCATGGCTGCCATAGAATGTTGTAGTGTCATGCAAATGCACATCATGCAGAAAACCTCAATTGCCAAACTCTCTAAAGAACATGGCTCTTACATTATCTGTATGGCCAAGAAGATATTCAGTGCATGTAAATACATTAAATACGTAATATTTGTTCCAAAATAATTCAAATGAAATGTATTTTGACACTTACATCCCTCCATAGAGATGGGGCCGATAGGAGTCAGTTGAATTCTATGGGCCATATTCATATTTAGCCTCTGTTGAAGACCATTGTCCAGCCCAAGAACTACATGTACTTTTGTATTGTTTTTTAGTATCTTTGAGATTATCTGTATAATGAAAAGCGCAAAATAAATTACATCTATTATTATTATTATAAAGCATCTCAGAGTAGGAGTGCTAATTTGGGATTTTTAAAAACTTCTACATATTGATAAAGGTTGCATGGGCAGGGAAGAACTGTAATTAAAACATTTTCCAATTAGACTTGCCAATTGTGTGGCCAACATTTTCCAATTAGACTTGCCGATTGTTCTACTAATTAAGATTTGTAATCTGCCAGTCTGCGCTGAACTGATGCTCTCAAACGGGACCATTTCACTGTCAGTGCAAGTGAAAGCCGGTTTTGACTAGATGGAATGCCGCTAATATCAGGAGTTACTCTTCGTAGCATGTTAGGAGAACCCATGCAGCAGGTTAGGAGAATCAATGTAGCAGGTTAGGAGAATTAGGTTAAGGTTAGGAAAAGCTTTAGTGTTAGCAAAAATGCTAAAATTCTCCCCGACTCTACTCGGATATGCAGGTTTTGACATCACTTTGACATTAGCGGCATCCCTTCTTGACATGACCTTAAAAGCTACAGTCCCATGACGCACCTGTCTCCTGGCTTTCTCAAAGTCTGCAGCGATCTGTGCTGCTCTCTGCTGGTTGTCGTCCACGGCTTCTCTGGAACAGTCAAAGAAGGACTTGACCTCGTCTTCCCTCCGGCCGCGCTGTACCAAGCCAATCTCAAACACCTGCACACACAGCGCCACCAGGTGGCTCTTGTATGTAGGAACAGAGTCAAGGAAGGAGCCTTCGATGCAACAGTAGAATAATCGACTTGTGTTATTTTCCAGTTTTTTTCTCTCCTTGAAATCCCTATCTTACAACCATATATATCATTCTACTATTATTTCACCTGCCTTTGCTTTTAGCCATCCATCAAATCAAGGGCATGTTGTCGAAGGGAGAAGGCATGCTCCAAATAGACTGACACTGAGAGAACAGAGTATGGAGAAGGATATGTCTCTAGTAGTACAGACACTCCGGGGAGGTAGGCCAGCTTGGCTGCCTCTGCATCATCTGCGTACATGCTGTCAAACAGATATGGGCCATTCAAGAACTCCACAAAGGCATCCTGTAAGTAGGGAAGACACACACACACACACACAACAGTAGATGGCAGAGTTACCCAATGATTTCAAGCTCAATGCACACATGGATATAGAATGTATGCTTTGCTCTGAATGTAGGTTTTTTGTAGGTTACCCTGTGCAACTGCAGCTCGTCCTCTTGCTCTTGCCTAGCATCCATCGCCCTTCTCTCCTGGGCCTCATTGTGGCGCATCTCCTCAATGGCATACTGGTATTTTCCAAATGCCTGCTCTCGCTACATAAGGAAATACTTAATGTTCAATGCCTGCCCAAATGGTTGGTAGAGTAAAAAAAAGCAAGGTATTCATGTATTAATACAAACTAATGGTATATCCAGTGCAGTGCTTGAAGAAAAATGTATAAACTAGACCTTTGGAACTGTTCTTTAAATCTGTGGTTACAATATGGATGGGATGTGTAAAGGTTTGTCAGTTCAGTAGTTTTGTGATTCTGCTTTTTGTATGGTGCTTATTCAGCTGTCTGATTCCCAGGGGAAACGTTTGTAATCCATGACTAACCGTTTTGTAATGCTCTCGTTTACATCAATGCTTTAATTCATCAGGACAGGAATGTCCCTGAGCCTAGGCATAAATCTCTTATTTTGTAAGACTTGTGTTTTGTAAGACTTATGGTATGTTGGTGTGGATACAAGCACATATATATACTGTACAACCTTGTCAGCCCATTGGTTCTCCTGTGCCTGTCGCTCTAACGCCAGAGATGTGTTTCTAATAGGTACAAATCTAGGATCAGCTTCCCCTCCCCGATCCTAACCTTAACCATTAGTGGGGGGATTACAAGACTGACCCAATATAAGTGTCAAGGGGCAATTTCACCCTATTCCGTCACTCACTGTTTGTTCATCCAATAGCCTGAAGTCCAAGTAAACCAACTCTGGAAGGTAGGCAGCAACAAAGATCTTGTAGCGGTCCTCTTTGCAGATGGGGTTTCCAGCTAGGTTGAGAGTGCGCAGGTTCTTGAACTTTCTGAGGTAGATCACCTGGGAATCAGAGGATATGGTTGATTGCAATTCCTACAGTGTCCAGCAAACATGCAATACCAGCCCATGCCATAAAAATAACATATTTTGTCACAAATATTCTACAGTATACAATTTGAGAGTTTACATTCATAATTTGAAACATAAACAATACATGTATGTAGTGTATGAAAGTTAATCACATTTTCCAACTGAGCCAGGAAGTTGTTCCCAATAGAGAGAACGTGTAGGTTTAGGAGTGTGTCCATGTTCTCGATGACAGAGATTCTGTTGTTGTAGAGACTCAAGTCTTCCAGCTTCACCAGAGAATCCAACCCCTCGATCCCCTCAATGTTATTGAAGGACAGATCTAGAGGAGAAGAGAAGATAAAGAGAAAGATAATATTGATAGCTAGGCCATAATAGCCTTGTAACAGTGAAAGGCTTGTCTTTTAGTGACAAAAAATATAGTCATCTTGATCTAGCTATATACAGTTTAACACATACATTATCTGTCTAACATTTACTGTATGTGGAACATATTCAGGGTCTGTGAGAGACGGCTTTCTTACCCAGCCATTTCAGATTAGTGAGGCGCCCCAGTCCTTCAATCTTCTCAATTATGTTATTGTCCAGTTGTAGCTTGGTCAGAGACGTGAACTGCCACAGGTGATCAATCTTCAGGATGTCTATGGACAAAAATATAAAAAATAGGGACAACGTATGGAATAAAAACTATTTCCACTGCAACTATTGCCCTTCTCTCTGTGGACAATGGACATGACATGCCTGCACCAATAAGTATGCAAATGAATGAAGAACATCAACATCTGTCAAATATCTTACTCTTGTAGTCCAGGCGCAATTGGCAGACTTCGTCATACTGCATGCCCTCCTCCTTGGCAATCTGCCCAGCCTGGTCTTGAGGGCCTTGCTCCTCCACTGCCTTCTGCAGTAGCTCCTCGTCCACCAAACTGGGCTCTGCGGTATCATATAGCCTGCTCATCCTGCTAATGTCTCTGGATCCCCTGACTCTCTACCCTGTACTGTTACTGTGGAGAGAAGGGCAGCGCAATATCAAATGCTGTATTCAATGCCACTGTCTGGCGGTGGTTGTAGGTTTGACAAATGTTTTTCTGATTGATAAACAGTAAGTCTCAGTGTCATCACAATCCTGCCAGGTACGTAGCTTTGTAGAGTTGAGTGGCTGTTTTGCAATAACAAATAAACACAAACTGTGTATAATGTATTTATGCTAGGTTAACTGGCTAACCTTAGCTACGGTGGCTAGCTATAAATATTGTAAGCAAACGTTTATATAGATAGCTATAATACAGTAATTTAACGTTAGCTAGCTAATAGTAGCTAGTACTTTTTCAGCAGTAACACAACACAACAAGCCAGAGCTGAGTAACCTAATTTCTGCTAAATTAAAAAGGTATCAGATTGCTCTCTCTCTCACACACAAGCTGCTGTTTTGAGAGACCACAAGAAAACCAAACAACAAAGTAATTTGAAAATAAATGTATGTTATCAGCCTCATACCTTTCAAACACACGTCTGCTGCGCAAAGATGTATCATGTTGCCTAGCAACCAGGCAGCAGGACTGGGCTACATGGAACACGGAAACGTTTATAGCTAAACAGTTTTAAACAGTTTCACAGAGGATACAGTTGCTATATGCGATATGCACTGTGCGAACCAATGTAAGCATTACTATTTATTTGTGAATATTATGTACTTAAATTACAATTATTAGAATCAAGGGAATCATAAATGTTTATCTCTTCTAGCCAGGGTCAGCGCTGTATTGGTCAGGATTTCCTGAAATATGCCATGTAACCCACAGTTTATCTAGCTAGATTATCCCATCGAGTGCAGTATGTTAGAAATTACCAGGATATTCAGAATCAATTCACTCAAACAACAACAATAGTTTGATAGTACAGATTGTAGGGAAAGGTTTAAAGTAATTTCCCCAAACAACAATAATTTATTGTTATTATTAATATATATAATATTTTAAATGTAACCTTTTTTTAAACTTGGAAAGTAAGTTAAGAACACATTATTATGTACAATGACGGCCTACACCGGCCAAACCCGGACGACGCTGGGCCAATTGTGCGCTGCCCTATGGGACTCCCAATCTCTGCAGGTGGTGATACATAACATGAACAGTAACATTTAACATCGATCACATCCAGCAAAGGCTTGGCTCTTGTGCATAGATAGCTATCTTTAGTGTTGGTGGTGAACATACCCTGGATTGCTGCTAATTTTGATCGACAATAAATTCAGCCATACAGATTGATATCTCAGTTTTATCTTCCAATGTGGTTGCTCAGTGGGAGGGACTTGCAGATAATGCGCATCTCTTCCAGCTTCTGTCATTCTGTGGGTATTGTTTGTTGTCATAAAGATGGAGTTCTTACTGGGCAATCCGTACAGCACTCCCGTGGGCCAGTGCTTAGGTAAGTTACCAGCTATAGATACTGTGTAATCAGGTCTTATAAAGCCATACTGTAAGGTTTGAATGGTGACTTACATGTGTTATTGTACGGCATTCAGAAGCACCAGTAGCGAGCTAAGCTAGCTAGCTGTAGCATCATCGACCAGCTACAGTAACCTTATAAATATCGGTTCGCGGCTAGCCCATGCAAACGTTAGCTAAGCTAATTGGAATCAAGGTTGCACATTTGCTGGAAAGTACACATTTCCTCCAAATAAAGCGAAATGATTTCACGAGGGAGTTTTCTGCTGGATTCGCCTTTGTTTTGAAATGCAAAGATACAACAGCTGGGGAACAGTTTTTCAATTGAAATAGTTTATGAATGACGATGTGCGGTCTCATTTGCCAAATAGTGACTAGTGCTTTTAAAGTAATTAATGAATTCACATTCGAACAGTTGGTCTGTATTCTTTAAATCCGTACACACACTCAGTGGTACAGGCATGACATTGATAATGGAAGGGGATAAACGGGAAGATACGTCATTTGACCCTTGACTATGCTGAAAAATGAGCTTTCTCACAAATACTGATGACACATTAGCAAAACACCCTTCAAGCAGGCGGCTATGTTGCCAGCTTTTCAGTGACTACACAAACACAGCTGACCTAGATTTTTATTTCACTTTTATTTAACTAGGAGGGCAAGTCAGTTAAGAACAAATTCTTATTTACAATGACTGCCTACCCAGGAAACAGTGGGTTAACTGCCTTGTTCAGGGGCAGAACAACAGATTTTTACCTTGTCAGCTCGGGATTCGATCCAGCAACCTTTCGGTTACTGGCCCAACGTTCTAACCACTAGGCTACCTGCCAGTTTTTTTTTCTCCATGGGCTCAGTTGTTAGGGTGGTAGTTCGGTCAGTTGGGATTGTAATGAATGGTGATGAGGAAGCTAGTCGACATTCCCCTGTAGCTTCCCTCAAAGTTCCTCCTTCCCATCAGTGCCCTCCCTCCTGCAGTTCCTAAACACATAGCTTTTTCCGGGCAGTTTCCTGCACTGTCATTGGGACGAGCAGCTTCAACAGTGTTTATTTGGACTGAAATATTGACAAGTGTTTATGGGCATTTAAAGGCATAAGAAAATAAACATGTTAGAAGCTCTTCTGTGTTCCTGATTAGCCCAATACCTAATGGAAATTGCATTTTGTGTAGCCTAACCTGTTACTACCTTCAGGCTTTTATTTTCCACCCTGTCTGTGTGGTTTATTGTAGCTCAGTAAGCCACACATAATGCCCTGGACCAGAGCTAGGTTCATACTGAGGCCTTGTACAGTAGGGCACGCAAAATTATATGGATAGGGGATGCCTGATTTTATAGGCTTGGTCCACTGTGTACATTTACATCATTTAAGTCATTTAGCAGACGCTCTTATCCAGAGCGACTTACAAATTGGTGCATTCACCTTATGACATCCAGTGGAACAGCCACTTTACAATAGTCACCCTGGTTAGGTAGCCTAGTGGTTAGAGTGTAGAGGTGGCAGGTAGCCTAGTGGTTAAAGTGTAGAGGTGGCAGGTAGCCTAGTGGTTAGAGTGTAGATGTGGCAGTGTAGCCTAGTGGTTAGAGCGTTGGACTAGCAACCGGAAGGTTGCAAGCTCAAACCCCCGAGCTGACAAGGTACAAATCTGTCATTCTGCCCCTGTAGTGTGCATAGATCTTCTATCTACTTTACTAATAACCATGACAGTTAGCTTTACGAACAGCTCTAAGGCTTTTATAATCACAGTCATAATATCTTAAAGCTCAGTTAGCCTAGTTTGTTTACCCCTGCAACAGGTGTAACTGGCTCAGTCTGTGGACATTTCTCCAGGCCCTGCTCCCGGCCTGTGATTTGGGAGATAACAGAAGGATAATAACGGATTGATCTCTGTGGTTGGGATTGGTCTAGATGTGGTAAAGCAGGAATCATTTTTCACTTCTAGGTGAGGGGGGGTCTAAGCTATTTGACAACTTTTATAGCACCTCCATATTATAAGTTACATTTTCTTTTTAAATAGTGTTATTGGCTTGCTGCTTTTGAGGGCTGTTTAACAAGTGTGGACTTCTAAGTTCTGTGACTATATACTCAGCTGTGCGTTTTATCACTGGTGATAGTTTCCATAAGCATCATTGTCTCTTATATAGCTGCTTGGGAGTTTCTGATGACCAGAAGGGCCCAACATTGGCTATTACTCATATATAAAGCACTTCTCCAGAAAGTCCCATACTACCTCACTTCTAAATTGGAAATCTAGTAACTAGAAGACTCAGTCTCTAGACTGGTTGGTACTAGAGGTTCCGCGGGTCCCCTCTGAGTTAGGGAAGACTGCTTTCAGTTACTATGGCCCTCTGTCCTGGAATGACTTACAAGTCACTCTAAAACTTGATTATTTGGTCCCAAATTGTGAATTTTGGGCTCTTGTTTTTATCGATTGTATATATTTGTTACTACTGCCCTTTTTAGTGTATTGTAATTCATTTGAAATGTTGTAACTGTAATTTGGTTGAATGGTTTCTCACATTCCTTCAACTGTTGTTCTAAGGGCACCATTGGAAATGAGACCCTGGTCTCAATGGGTTGCCCAGATTAAATAAAGGTTAATAATATAAAATAAAATGTAATACAATGGACTGTTGCCAACCCCAGGTGGTGCAGACTCTGTGATAAAGTGTAAAGATGTGGTTGTGATGATTGGATGGGACTGGGCTGAGGCTAGGTAGGACTCTACTGGGCCTATGTACCCTCAGGCAGGGACTGTGTCCTTCATTGATAGAGTCACTGATTATCTAACAGCATGTCTACATCCACAGAAAAACTATTGGATTGCACGAACAATGGAACATGGCAGAATACTAACCAGGGCTCAATGGATAGAATAGTTAGGCTATACATGTTTTATAAAGACATTAGCTACAACTATATCAATATCATATGTTCTAAAGGTCTTTGTGCATTATTCTTACAGCTCAAGGCCATTGCTACAACCATAATTATTCTATGTTATGAAGATCTTAGTACTGTACATACAATTCACTTTTTGGTCCACCAGCCACTGTGGCAGGTAGATTTAAACAATAAGGCCCGAGGGGGTGTGGTATATGGCCAATATACCACGGATAAGGAATGTTCTTAAGCATGACGTAACGTGGAGTGCCTGGATACAGCCCTTGCCCTTATTGGCAATATACCCGAGGTACCTTATTGCTATTATAAACTGGTTACCAATGTAATTAGAGCAGTAAAAATACATGTTTTGGCATACCCATGGTATATGGTCTGATATCCAAAGGCTTTCAGCCAATCACGGCTTTCAGTCAATCAGCATTCAGTGCTCGAACCACCCAGTTTCTACCAGCCACTCCGATTTTTTTTCCCTGCTAAAATTATACCAACCAAAACACAAAAAAACAGATGAGCATGCTTTGTAATGTTTCTGAAACAATACATGTATTATTAGTAAGAAATAATGTGTTAAATTGTTTAATTTAATTTTTTTGTGACCTGCGTCATTAAACCAAACTATCACAGATGAGACAAACATTTTCACCTGCCCATTTAAGGGTGGGAGGTTACCGTGGTAGCGCGGCTCCAGTCATGTTTGAGCCTGTGATTGAGTCTGACTAGTAGAGGCGTTGTTTTCTCTTCCCTTGCAATTGAAACTCAAACATAGAAAAACAACCTAGCCTGTGAACAACACAATGTAAATGGACAAGGACCAGTCTCACTGCAGAGACTTTCGGGTCAAGTAAATTAGACCAATTTTTATGCCTGTGCGCAGCGCTTATAAAAATGAACTTATAAAAATTCACCTTTCGCTCAACTCTTCGCATGCACCCAGGGTTCCAGCGTAAGATCGAATAGGCTGTATAGGATTCGTAGTTCATAGACTTAATTTACCAGCTATGAAACAAAACAGCAAAAATACTTTGAAAAAAGCTACTGGAGCATTTATTTGACTATAAATGTGATCGAACTCGACTTTTTATTCACAAATGCGAGTGAAATGCTTGCACTGTGGAGCTCTGACAACCCGCCAAAGTGGCTGGTGAAATAGACATTTTACCCACCAATGACAAAATCTACCCGCAGGTGTTAATTTTAGGCCCTGGTACTGTATCCTTACTGCTCAAGGCCTTAGCTACAACCATAACTATCCTATGTTATAAAGGTCTTCAGTATAGCCTAACAAACTAGACAAACAAATGTATAGCCTAACAAACTAGACAGAAGACAAGGTGGGGGGGTAAGCTGTCCTCTCTGCATTGTCTCTGAGAGAATCTCCTAGGATGTCACCCAGGCAGATTGCACAAACAGTTTCCCATGCATTCAGTCCAGTTTCTCATGGTTAGGCCTTTTTCCGAAGATGAGATATTGATGTCTGAAGCTGATAATGGCCACAGTTTATTAGCCCCTAGTCATGCATCTGTGTGAAATCAGAATGGGAACATATCATGGGTATACTCTGGAGGAAGGAAGTTAGCCTGGTTCCAGATATATTTGTGCTGCCTTATCAACTCCATTGGTCATCATGGTCACAATCTGGGACCAGGCTAGAAGGAAGTTGGTCTGAGGAGGTGCAGAAGAAGGGTCTTTCATTGCTGTGAGTGTAGCCTACAGGCCAGGGTGTGTCCCCCTGCCCACTGCCCTGCTTACCCGGCCAGCTTGGTGCCAAGTCATCCTAGATGGCCACCGCTGAACACCACCACACCAGCTAGGCTAAGTCCCTACTACCATCATCATCATTGTCAGCTCCGAGAGCGGTCTGCTCAGGTCACTGCACACTGTGCCCAGCGAGCAGCAGAGTGGATCTTTAATTTCTTTATGAGCTACTAGCTTTAAATCATCTGCCCCAGTGTGTTATCTCTCTGGTTGAGTGCTCACTGTACTGTGCTGTCCATAAAGGTATTCTGTCTGTCCGTGTGGATACAGTGCTGGTGGTGAGAGTGGTACCCAACACCACAGTACAGCAGCAGCAAGACAGGGGAAAGGGATCAGGTTCACTTCCCACAGAGGAAATGGGAGAGCACTCAGAGACAGGGCAACAGAACAGGCAGCAACCCTACTGATGAGGTTTGCATTGTGAATCTTAATTGTCCTTTCTCATTACCTTAAGTGGCCTGACAGGTAGGGGGTGGAGGGAGGGGAGCGAGAGAGAGGCTTGGTGGATGTTGTGTGTGTGTGTGTTAGCAAGTGTGTGTTGATGTTTGCAGTGTGTGTGTGGATGTTGTGTTTGTTTGCGGTGGCTTGAGGTTTGATACTCGTGAAACTACTCTGTCTCAGAGTACAGTTGGCCTAGATGCTGACTCCATCTCTTTCCTTTTAGCTGCTAAAGAGACAGAGACCATCATAGAGGGAAAGCAGCTACACATCCTGGAGGAAACAGAACAATCTGCTTGCCATCTCCATTAGTGGAAGGGTTAGTGTAGCTGGCAGGCCCATGTATTTGTCCCTAATGGGTTGGAGCACTCTGGTAATAAGCCCTCTATGACAAGATGTTGAAAAGAAGACTATAAGACAGAGAAATAGTTTGGTAACCATGGATACATGTTTGGGTCATATAATGAGCCAATTTCAAATGTCTATCTCAGAGCTATGCATTAGTGGATTGAGGGAGGAAGACAGACGGGGGGGGTAGTGGGATTGAGGAAGAGGGTATAGAGCGAGCGAACAGACGGGGAGCGAAGAGGGATCTGAAATGGAGATTTGTGGAGTTGGCAGTGGATGGCACAGCCTTCCGCCTGTGTGGCCACGTGACTGGTTGTACTGGTTTCACTCAATGGCACTGGGAGTGGGGGTGGAGCCTGGGTTGAACTTGCACCCAATCAGTCTCTCTTCTATTTTCAAAGCTCTGGCTGTAATGGCTGTCTTGTTCCATGAATAGAGGCCTCAAAAAGGATGACTCTGTATAGGGCTGTTAGGGTGACCATATTACCTCCACACCGGTTGTCAAGAGTCATGAGGGCAGTCAAATTCCACATGACCGTTTAGTCATGGTAATTAGCCTACTCCAAGAGCTGATGCTGCTGATTGTCATTAGTAGCCTACCAAACTTGCTAACTGCCTGGTACTCAGCACTCTATTGTCCCTCTAATCACTCTGACATCAATGCAAATTGTATCGAAAATCTAATCAAACATTTAATGTGAGCTCATGTTGCTCAACATTTCTGTAGGCTATGCAATTGTGTGAGAAAAGAGATTTGATGGCCTCTATTAAAAAGAGGAGGACCCATTTTCCACCATAATTTGCAAATAAATTCATTAAAAATCCAACAATGTGATTTTCTAGATTTCTTTTCTAATTTTGTCTGTCATAGTTGAAGTGTACCTATGATGAAAATTACAGGCCTCTCTCATCTTTTTAGGTGGGAGAACTTGCACAATTAGTGGCTGACTAAATACTTTTTTGCCCCACTGTACATATGAGATGAGTAATGTAGGGTATGTAAACATTATATTAAGTAGCATTGTTTAAAGTGGCTAGCGATATATTTTTACGTCAAGTTCCATCAATTCCCATTATTAAAGTGGCTAGAGTTGAGTCAGTGTGTTGGCAGCAGCCACTCAGTGTTAGTGGTGGCTGTTTAACAGTCTGATGGCCTTGAAATAGATAGAAGCTGTTTTTCAGTCTCGGTCCCTGTTTTGATGCACCTGTACTGACGTCGCCTTCTGGATGATAGCGGGGTGAACAGGCAGTGGCTCGGGTGGTTGTTCTCCTTGATGATCTTTATGGCCTTCCTGGGTGGAGTAGGTGTCCTGAAGGGCAGGTAGTTTGCCCCCGGTGATGCGTTGTGCAGACCTCGCTACCCTCTGGAGAGCCTTGCGGCTGCTGGCGGAGCAGTTGCCGTACCCGGCGGTGATACAGCCTGGCAGGATGCACTCGATTGTACATCTGTAGAAGTTTGGGTGCTTTTGGTGACAAACCGTATTTCTTCAGCCTCCTGAGGTTGAAGAGGCGCTGCTGCGCCTTCTTCACAACGCTGTCTGTGTGGGTGGACCAATTCAGTTTGTCTGTGATGTGTACGCTGAGGAACTTAAAACTTACTACCCTCTTCACTACTGTCCCATCCATGTTGATAGGGGGTGCTCCCTCTGCTGTTTCCTGAAGTCCACAATCATCTCCTTTGTTTTGTTGACATTTAGTGTGAGGTTATTTTCCTGACACCACACTCCGAGGGCCCTCACCTCCTCCCTGTAGGCCGTCTCGTCGTTGTTGGTAATCAAGCCTACCACTGTAGTGTCGTCCCTAAACTTGATGATTGAGTTGGAGGCGTGCATGGCCAGTCGTGGGTGAACAGGGAGTACAGGAGAGGGCTCAGAACGCACCCGTGTGGGGCCCCAGTGTTGAGGATCAGCGGGGTGGAGATAGTACCTACCCTCACCACCTGGGGGCGGCCCGTCAGGAAGTCTAGTACCCAGTTTCACAGGGCGGGGTCGAAACCCAGGGTCTCGAGCTTGATGACGAGTTTGGAGGGTACTATGGTGTTAAATGTTGAGCTGTAGTCGATGAACAGCATTCTCACATAGGTACAGCATTCTCACATTCCTCTTGTCCAGATGGGTTAGGGCAGTGTGCAGTGTGGTTGAGATTGCATCGTCTGTGGACCTATTTGGGCGGTAAGCAAATTGTAGTGGGTCTAGGGTGTCAGGTAGGGTGGAGGTGATATGGTCCTTGACTAGTCTCTCAAAGCACTTCATGATGACGGAAGTGAGTGCTTCGGGGCGGTAGTCGTTTAGCTCAGTTACCTTAGCTTTCTTGGGAACAGTTACACTGGTGGCCCTCTTGAAGCATGTGGGAACAGCAGACTGGGGTAAGGATTGATCGAATATGTCCGTAAACACACCAGCCAGCTGGTCTGCGCATGCTCTGAGGACGCGGCTGGGGATGCCGTCTGGGCCTGGAGCCTTGTGAGGGTGAACACTTTTAAATGTTTTACTCACAATCTGTATGTGTTTTTATTTTTTAGAAGGTGATTTTTAGCCCTAATAATCCACTATTGCACCATATTAGACTCTGGAAACTCTTAATTGATCACATATTTGTTTTATTCCAGGGCACAGCGGAGGAACTTAATCGATTCCACTCCTCCATCAATACAACAGTGAACATTTGAAATTCACTGCTTGTGAAATACGTCTTCTTGACATTTTAAGTTAGAGGGATGGGTGGTGGTTAGTACGGATCTATACAGGAAGCCGATTGACAGAAATTCCTTATTACGCGGAGACCGCTTCCACCCTACACACCTAAAAAATAACCTCCCCATTTGTAGTACACGGAGTGACTATGTCAAACAAACCGCCCAACTGGATGAGCGTTTCAGACAGCGGGGTTACCCAGAGGAATGGCTGCAGGACGCAAGGGAACGTTGTAAAAATATGACCCAGGATGACAGCCTCACGTCCAAACCTCCCCGCTCTCCTGACCAACGCATTTAATGCTGCCATCAGTACTCCCCACTTGGTAAACAGTTCAACCACATTATTAAAAAACATTGGCACATCTTGAGCACTGATCCACAACTGGAAAAGACGTTTAAAGAACCCCAGCGGGTAGGTCTTCAGACACGCCCCCAACATCAGTCACATGGTGGTGAGGTCTGATCTTTCACCAGTGCCACGCAGTACCTTTCTAGACAGTGTGCCGGACAGTAACTATAGACGTGGCGGATGCACCAAATGTAACTTCACGAAGAAATGCACAATGTTCAGTCACCCTATTACGTGCAAGGACATTAGGGCATCATTACATGTTCCACAAAACATATACCTGATCAAATGTATTTGTGGTCTATGTAGGAAAAAACGCAACGAGCTCTGAAAACAAAGATAGCAGAACACAGGAGTAATATCAGGGCCCTTGACCAGAGAAACTTTGGCTGCTCATTTCATGGAGGCTCGTCACAACATCAGCTCTTTGAGTCATATTGGTATGGAACATGTTAAGACGCCTAGGAGGGGTGGAGATACTGGTAATCTATGAGAAGAGGATTGTATTGGCTTCACCTTGTGTGCACCATGTCTCCTAGAGGTCTGAACCAAGAGTTTAATATCAGACCATTTCTTACCTGAATATGTTCCTTTACTTTGATTTGTCTTGCCTTCCAGGTTACTCACTTGGTCATTTTTAAAATGTATATTATTTTGTGGAACCATTACATGTACTCATTTAATTATTAGAGATACACGTGTGTTTTGCATCCACCATGCGTCATGTCCACTGGTCATGTGAGGTGAAATGTGTATATTTTGGGATGTGAACACTGTGTGTCTGACCTGCTGGAGATTCGTTACAGATTAAAGCGGTGAATTGGGAGCTTTAAAGGTGTGCAGGCCTTCTTGTTCTATACTAGAATCCTTTATTAGCCCAGCACCTATGTTTTTAAGGTTGTGCATATGACCACAAACTTTTCTATTGACAATATTAGCCTACCGCTTGTGGTCACAAACACATATTTAGCAGATGTTATTGCGGGTTGTAGTGAAATCACTTGTAAAAGATGCCCAGCTTGTGTGCAGTAAGGCAAGAAACAGCACATGCCTTTTTTTGTGCAACTTTTTCAAATCATAGTCGCACACCTCATGTAGCCTAGCCCATAGGCCTATATGTTTTGTTAAGGTTTTTATCACAGCTAAAGTGGCCAAATAACGCCTTAAAATGAAGCACATTCATCCGCTTTACAACGGGTGTAGAGCCTAACTGGCAAACATACGCAGCGTGTGACCTTCAAGTTGTAGGCTATGTGAGGAAGCCAGGAGATGCTAAATGTGTTTGTTAATTAACGGTCAATTACCGTGAGACCGGCAATTATTTGCTTCCCAATCAACTTTGGACAAAATCTCATGACCACAACAGCCCTAACTAGGTCTGATCCTTTCCTTCTCCCTTTCATTTTCGTCTTTCTCCCTCCCTCTTTTCCTCTCTCTCCCTGCCTGTCCGCTTTCCAATCCACTTGAGGAGATTAGGTGGGGCGTGCCAGTGGAGATAGCAGTGGTTAAGACTTAACACTTAATGCTCTGCTGTTCACACACTGAGCCTGGGCAGCTAAACACCGTGTCATGCTGTTTACCTTGGCTTCTCATGTTCTGACATGTTGTTAGCAGAATACTGTCTTTGTGTTCACAGTAAATACATTATTTGAGTAATATGTAGATTAGAGGCAGTGTGAAAGGAGAGAAACAGACACCAAAAGCATTAGTCCTTCACACAAGGTGGCCTCAGTGGTAGACTGTGTGATCTGACGGGTTGGAAGGAGAGGGGAGGTAAAGGCCAGAACAGGACACATAGCCCCAGAGAGAGGTCCCTGGCCTGGGCATGCCACACTGCTCTGAGCCCCTGGGCTGGAGGTAGAAATGTTCTGAGTGACTGAGCTAACCTAGAGCTAGTCTAGTCATCATGACTAACTTTTAAACATTTGAACTCTTAGCTCTGTATTTTGACTCTAAATAACTCTCTCTCTTGCTGGCTCAGTTTCCTTATTTTCTCCCAGCCAAGAACAGGAGTGAGACTAGGTGTGCTTCCCAAATTACACCCCATTCCCAATGTAGTGCACTACTTTTGACCAGGGCTCAAAGGGAATTGTGTTCCATGTGGGACACGCACAGTTCTTTAATCCTGTTTCATGGAGGGATGAATTCAGCACGGTAATTGGTCGACACCAGTGGTAGTGGACTTCCAGACGTCAGCTCAATTATGTCATTATAAAACTTCAATGTTACTGTGTTGAAAAGCCAATAGCCCAAATCCTGTCACGTTTCCCCCCATTACGTTCCTCTCTAAGACAATGCAGAGAACACCCATGATCCTGTTTGAATAGGTTCAAATGCATCACACATATTGGCTTACTATACAAAACCTGTTACTGTTATCTCTTTTTACGTGCTTGGTTACACAACCTTTTCTCATGCCCACAGTAATGTAACATAAGCCATGGAGTTTAGGCTAACTAGTGCGGCTTGTTGAGGTAAGGAGACAGGTCACAGCGCAGTCAGACTGAAATATAGCCCAAGGCTTAGTGGACAGTGGGTTGGCAGAGTACTGACTCTAGGTCTGTTATAAAACCTGTTTTACATCTCCCCATCTTGTCAATCAATCAATTAGGCCTCATTTATTAATTTATTTGACATCAGCAGTTGTCACAAGCTGCCCAGCCTAAACCCCACAGACCAAGAAAAGCAGAAGTGAAAGCACCAGGAAAACTCCCTAGAAGGAAGAAACCTAGGTAGGAACCAGTCCCAAAGGGGTGGTTCATCCTTTTTGGGCTGTACCGATTATTCCTATGGGGTTAGGTGTTGCTCACGCTCGTCTAGGGGAAACTTCCTACTACTTAGTGTCCTCCTTGGTCCAATGAGCAGGTTTGTTTACTTCCTGTTGTCTTTTCTAGAGAAGGCCACAGATGGCGGCCTGCAGGCTGAGGACTGGACCCTCAACATGGAGATCTGTGACATCATCAATGAGACGGAGGAAGGGTGAGCAACAGACTACATCAGTACACTTTCACCTGACTGACTGACTGAAAGACGGACTGACTGACTGACTGAAAGACTGACTGACTAACTGAAAGACTGACTGACTAACTGAAAGACTGACTGACTAACTGAAAGACTGACTGACTAACTGACTGACTAACTGAAAGACTGACTAACTGACTAACTGAAAGACTGACTGACTAACTGAAAACTGAAAGACTGACTAACTGAAAGACTGACTGACTAACTGAAAGACTGACTGACTAACTGAAAGACTGACTGACTAACTGAAAGACTGACTGACTAACTGAAAGACTGACTGACTAACTGAAAGACTGACTGACTAACTGAAAGACTGACTGACTAACTGAAAGACTGACTGACTAACTGAAAGACTGACTGACTAACTGAAAGACTGACTGACTAACTGAAAGACTGACTGACTGACTGAAAGACTGACTGACTGACTGAAAGACTGACTGACTGACTGAAAGACTGAAACTGAAAGAGACTGACTGACTGACTGAAAGACTGAACTGAACTGACTGACTGACTGACTGACTGAAAGACTGACTGACTGAAAGACTGACTGACTGAAAGACTGACTGACTGACTGAAAGACTGACTGACTGACTGAACTGACTGACTGACTGACTGACTGACTGACTGACTGACTGAAAGACTGACTGACTGACTGAAACTGACTGACTGACTGACTGACTGACTGACTGAAAGACTGACTGACTGACTGACTGACTGAAAGACTGACTGACTGACTGACTGACTGAAAGACTGACTGACTGAAAGACTGACTGAACTGAAAGACTGACTGACTGACTGACTGAAAGACTGACTGACTGACTGAAAGACTGACTGACTGACTGAACTGACTGACTGACTGACTGACTGAAAGACTGACTGACTAACTGAAAGACTGACTGACTGACTGAAAGACTGACTGACTGACTGACTGACTGAAAGACTGACTGACTGACTGACTGAAAGAACTGACTGACTGACTGACTGACTGAAAGACTGACTGACTGACTGACTGAAAGACTGACTGACTGACTGACTGACTGACTGACTGACTGACTGAAAGACTGACTGACTGAAAGACTGACTGACTGAAAGACTGACTGACTGACTGACTGACTGACTGAACTGACTGACTGAAAGACTGACTGACTGAAACTGACTGACTGACTGACTGAAAGACTGACTGACTGACTGACTGACTGACTGAAAGACTGACTGACTGACTGAAAGACTGACTGAAAGACTGACTGACTGAAAGACTGACTGACTGACTGAAAGACTGACTGACTGAAAGACTGACTGACTGAAAGACTGACTGACTGACTGACTGACTGACTGAAAGACTGACTGACTGACTGAAAGACTGACTGACTGACTGAAAGACTGACTGACTGACTGACTGACTGAAAGACTGACTGACTGACTGAAAGACTGACTGACTAACTGAAAGACTGACTGACTAACTGAAAGACTGACTGACTAACTGAAAGACTGACTGACTGACTGAAAACTGACTGACTGACTGACTGACTGAAAGACTGACTGACTGAAAGACTGACTGACTGACTGAAAGACTGACTGACTAACTGAAAGACTGACTGACTAACTGAAAGACTGACTGACTGACTGACTGAAAGACTGACTGACTGACTGAAAGACTGACTGACTAACTGAAAGACTGACTGAAAGACTGACTGACTGAAAGACTGACTGACTGAAAGACTGACTGACTGACTGAAAGACGGACTGACTGACTGACTGACTGACTGACTGACTGACTGACTGAAAGACTGACTGACTGACTGACTGAACTGAAAGACTGACTGACTGACTGAAAAGACTGACTGACTGACTGACTGACTGAAAGACTGACTGACTGACTGACTGACTGAAAGACTGACTGACTGACTGAAAGACTGACTGACTGAAAGATGACTGACTGACTGACTGAAAGACTGACTGACTGACTGAACTGACTGACTGACTGACTGACTGACTGACTGAAAGACTGACTGACTGACTGAAAGACTGACTGACTGACTGACTGACTGACTGACTGACTGAAAGACTGACTGACTGACTGAAAGACTGACTGACTGACTGAAAGACTGACTGACTGACTGAAAGACTGACTGACTGAAAGACTGACTGACTGACTGAAAGACTGACTGACTGAAAGACTGACTGACTGACTGAAAGACTGACTGACTGAAAACTGACTGACTGACTGAAAGACTGACTGACTGACTGAAAGACTGACTGACTGAAAACTGACTGACTGACTGACTGACTGACTGACTGACTGACTGACTGACTGAAAGACTGACTGAAAGACTGACTGACTGACTGACTGACTGACTGAAAGACTGACTGACTGACTGAAAGACTGACTGACTGACTGACTGACTGACTGACTGACTGACTGACTGACTGACTGACTGACTGAAAGACTGACTGACTGACTGACTGACTGACTGACTGACTGACTGAAAGACTGACTGACTGAAAGACTGACTGACTGACTGACTGACTGACTGACTGACTGACTGACTGACTGAACTGACTGACTGACTGACTGACTGACTGACTGAAAGACTGACTGACTGACTAACTGAAAAGACTGACTGACTAACTGAAAAGACTGACTGACTAACTGAAAGACTGACTGAACTGAAGACTGACTGACTGACTGAAACTGACTGACTGACTGACTGAAAGACTGACTGACTGACTGACTGACTGACTGACTGACTGACTGACTGACTGACTGACTGACTGAAAGACTGACTGACTGAAAGACGGACTGACGGACTGGACTGACGGACTGAAAGACGGACTGACTGGACTGACTGACTGACTGACTGACTGACTGACTGAAAGACGGACTGGACTGACTGACTGACTGACTGACTGAAAGACGGACTGACGGACTGACTGGACGGACTGACTGAAAGACGGACTGAGCTGACTGACTGACTGACTGACTGGACTGAAAGACTGGACTGAAAGACGGACTGACTGGACTGAAAGACGGACTGACTGATTGACTGAAAGACGGACTGACTGATTGACTGACTGGCTAAAAGACTGACTAACTGAATGACTGAAAGATGGGCTGACTGACTGAAAGATGGACTGACTGGCTGGCTGGCTGAGATTGACTGACTGACTGAGATTGACTGACTGGCTGAAAGACTGATTGACTGATTGGCTGAAAGACGGGCCGGCTGGCTGAAAGACGGCTCGCTGGCTGCCTTACTGATTGACTGAACAAGTCAATCGCACAAACAAAAACCTCTTATCACACTCAAAAATAACATCCAAATGATGTGCACAAATACAATACAACTTTATTGTCCATTAGTTATAGTGAACAACAGACATTTGTCTTCTGCTCTGCTCTCAAACTCTCTACATGGCACACATCACACATGCAGTTGAGACAAGCACAGGGTCAAGCTGCAGTGCAGATAGAATGGAATGAGAATATCCTTTTTTACTAATTAGTGTTAACTTTTCTTTGAGTTTAATGAGAAGTTGTTGACTCTCCTGATATTGGTTGAGTGCTGGAGGGATTCAAACATACAATTCTTTCCTCTTCCCCGACTCATTCTTCTGCTTCCCCTTTATCTATCTTTTTTCTCTCTCCCTTTCTGTCTCTCACATTCCTCATGCCCACATGCACTCAGGCTTTGACACACACACACACACACACACACACACACACACACACACACACACACACACACACACACACACACACACACACACACACACACACACACACACACACTGAGACTCTCACTCGCAGCCCCAGTCACTCTATTCTGCTTGACTGAACACTGGAGTGTCTTGTGGTGAACAGGTATGACTGTCTACTGGCTAGCTGTCTGAAGTTCTGGGAGAACACTATTTCAGTACAATTCAGGAAAAACAATGACCCATGTCTTTTGAGATATATCAGTCCCTCGCCTCCATTACAACTTCCACCTCCTACTTGAAGTGTTGTGTAATTTGAGTGTGAAGGCTACCAAGTAGCAAATTACTATTTGCTTTGTGTATTGTGTTAGTGTAGGAAGTCAGACATGGTGACAACTGAATGGCATGCAGGCAATCCTCTTTAGGTTCAGACAAGGACATAGATGTGGAAGAAATGCCAGCTAGCTGCACTAATGCCACTTATCAGACAGATAAACATAGACTGCCTACCTGAAACTTCTGGAAGTGGAACTTTTGAGATGATGTAACACTCATGCACACCAGTATTCCCTGAGCTCTTCTCTTTCTATAGTCTGTTTGTGTCTGAAGTGTGAAGGCCTCAACTCCCTCCCATAGGATCCCACTAGTGTCAGTGAGACTACTGCCTGAGTACTACTCCGTTAATGTTTTATACACTGCATACGTTCAGCCGTGGCTGTCAGACAGTGATATACACACTCATCTCTCCTCTGAAACATCACAGAGCTCCAGAGTTCAGAGAGACGTTCATGGAAGCTCATTACCTCATCTGTAACAGAGAGCTTTCTCTATTAAGATGAGCTTTGATCTTTCTATAGGGCAAACAGACAGGCAGGCAGAAAAACATATATAAACTCAGCAAAAAAAGAAACGTCCCCATTTCAGGAGTCTGTCTTTCAAAGATAATTTGTAAAAATCCAAATAACTTCACAGATCTTATTTGTAAAGGGTTTAAACACGCTTGTTCAATGAACCATAAACAATTGATGAACACTCACCTGTGGAACGGTCGTTAAGACACTAACAGCTTACAGACGGTAGGCAATTAAGGTCACAGTTATGAAAACTTAGGACACGAAAGAGGCCTTTCTACTGACTCTGAAAAACACCAAAAGAAAGATGCCCAGGATCCCTGCTCATTTGTGTGAACGTGCCTTAGGCATGCTGCAATGAGGCTTGAGGATTGCAGATGTGGCCAGGGCAATAAATTGCAATGTCCGTACTGTGACAGCGCTACAGGGAGACAGGACGGACAGCTGATCGTCCTCACAGTGGCAGACCACGTGTAACAACACCTGCACAGGATTGATACATCCGAACATCACACCTGCGGACAGGTACAGGATGGTAACAACTGCCCGAGTTACACCAGGAACACACAATCCCACCATCAGTGCTCAGACTGTCTGCAATAGGCTGAGAGAGGCTGGACTGAGGGCTTGTAGGCCTGTTGTAAGGTAGGTCCTCACCAGACATCATCATTGTCAACAATGTCGCCTATGAGCACAAACCCACCATCGCTGGACCAGACAGGACTGGTAAAAAGTGCTCTTCACTGACGAGTCACGGTTTTGTCTCACCAGGGGTGATGGTCGGATTCAAGTTTATCGTCGAAGGAATGAGCGTTACACTGAGGCCTGTACTCTGGAGCAGGATCGATTTGGAGGTGGAGGGTCCGTCATGGTCTGGGGCGGTGAGTCACAGCATCATTGGACTGCGCCTGTTGTCATTGCAGGCAATCTCAACGCTGTGCGTTACAGGGAAGACATCCTCCTCCTTCATGTGGTACCCTTCCTGCAGGCTCATCCTGACATGACCCTCCAGCATGACAAGGCCACCAGGCACAGAACAAGCAGTATGGCTGATTTCCTGCTAGACAGGAATGTTAGTGTTCTGCCATGGCCAGCGATGGGATTGAGAGCCCCGATCTCAATCCCATTGAGCACGTCTGGGACCTGTTGGATTGGAGGATAAGGGCTAGGGCCATTCTCCCCCAGAAATGTCTGTGAACTTGCATGTGCCTTGGTGGAAGAGTGGGGTAACATCTCACAGCAAGAACAGGCAAATATGGTGCAGTCCATGAGGAGGAGGTGAACTGCAGTACACAATGCAGCTGGTAGCCACAACATATACTGACTGTTACTTTTGATTTTGACCCCCCCACTTTGTTCAGGGACACATTATTCCATTTCTGTTAGTCACGTGTTTGTGGAACTTTTTCAGTTTGTCTCAGTTGTTGAATCTTGTTATGTTCACACAAATATTTACATGTTATGTTTGCTGAAAATAAACGCAGTTGACACGAGAGGACGTTTATTTTTTTGCTGAGCTTACAAGCTCAGATCTTTGTGGTGATTTGTTTTTAAATGCCCAATGCAGCTGATTTTGATCTCAATGTCAAATCATTTATGGGTAAAAATGAAGTACATTACTGTAGTAATAGTTGTTAATTAAAAGGGTAAGAGAAAAAAATCTATAGCTTTTTTTAGCAAAACTATTTCTCAAGCAAGAATTTAGCTAGGATCGTCTGGGAGCTGGCCTGTGAAAGGGCCTAATGGGAGGGGCTTAATGGGAGGGATATGTAACCTCAAAACGATCTGTTATTGGTTTGGAACTCTCTTTGTTATTGGTCTATTATTGTATACTGCTTAGTGATGTCACCAGGCAAGCCAAAACTCCATCCATGCAAAACCTGCTGATTAGAAGGTCCTGTGTAAATTATATTTTTAACCAGCAATTATAAGGAAATAACACTGATCACATTATTGCAAACTTTTACAGTGTTAGTTTTACAAGCTGTTGTACAATATACAAAAAACTGAGTTTTGACTGCACTGAGCCTTTAATGGAGTGTGTGTGTTTAGACTGCCAGGTAGGTAACACTCCTGAGACCTGCGCACGGCTTCATACAAAATCAACAACGCCACGGCTAAGATGGTTTAGGTCAATAACAACAACGGGTTGAGTTGATAGCATGACCAAAGCCCTATGTTAATCCAAGAATGCCAGGCATACTTTTACTTGACATTTTAAGATTAGCTTCATATAATGACTTACAGAACGCTAACAGGATATTTGTGTGCTTAGCTAAGTTTCTATGTGTTGTGTTCCTGCAGGCCTAAAGATGCCATCCGGGCGCTGAAGAAGAGACTGAGTGGGAACAGGAACTACCGGGAGGTGATGCTAGGATTGACGGTGAGACAGGCTCTACTTGGGTTCCCAATGTTGACCCACCTAAATCTTTTCAGATGAACAATAGAGGGTGTGTGGTGTTGAAAAGCCTGGAACATACAGGTCACATCACTGATCATATGTCCAAGGGCATCTGGAGATGTTTTGGAATGTCTTGAGCCCACAATCTGCTACCCACCGGTAGAACGTGACCAATCAAATCAAAGGGATGTATTTTCTAAAGCCCATTATACGTTGGCAGTTGTCACAAAGCGCTGAAGACCCACATTTGGAAAACACTGGATGAGCACACCAGCAGGGACGGAGCGAATCCGTCCAGAGCTAGGCCTAGATCTAAGTGATGCTTATTGTCTGAACTCACCCTCAACAACAACCAGTCTCTGGGAAGAGAAACAGACAAATAGACCTTTCACATTTAGAGCACTTGCAAACACGCCTGCATGTTTAACTAGGACAGTGCTATTATCCGTTACACTTGTTCTTCACGCCTGAGCTTCAAAAAGCCACCAACACACGTTCATGAATTAGCTGTCTGCTGTGTCTCACTGTGACTTCTCCCTCAGGCGATTTCTCAACTGTTATGTTTTCTCTGTCTTCATATTTTATTTTGTTTATGTGGATCTTGATTTTCTTTTTAGCTGCATCAAAGCTCCTTTATTCCATGTCAGATGACATAAGTCAGCTCTTTATCAATATCTGAGTACACTTCTCTTCTTCCAGGGAGTTTCTCGCTCTCTATCATACTTTCTTACTTCCTGATGTTTTACCTCCTCTCCTCTTTCAAGTTAAGGGGCTTTAAGGGTAAACATTCTCTCTATCATACTTTCTTACTTCCTGATGTTTTACCTTTCTGATGTTTTCTCTCCTCTTTCAAGTTAAGGGGCTTTATTGGCATGGGAAACAGGATATATGTAAACATTCTTTCTGATGTTTTACCTCTATCTTTCCATTTCTAGGTGCTGGAGACGTGTGTAAAGAACTGCGGCCACCGGTTTCATGTCCTCGTGGCTAACCGGGACTTCATTGATGGTGTCCTCGTCAAAATCATCTCCCCCAAAACCAACCCCCCAACCATCGTACAGGACAAAGTCCTGGCTCTGATCCAGGTACAGCACATGATAATAATCACATGGCACATGATAAGAAATCCCTAGGTACTTTTACATCTGAGATACGTGGATAGGTATAAGCAACATGGTGAACATTTCACCAAGCCAGTCAGAGAGCTGTAAAAGGCCAGGCTGCAGCAGTTAGGAGAACCCTGCAGTTAGGAAAATTCTACATCCAAAATGAGTCCAGACACCTCCAACAAACCTCTCTAAATACAGTGAGAGGAGGAGAGCGGACACCTTGTACCTGAGCAGCTCTAGGCAGGTAACCAGAGACTGAATACACACACACACACACACACACACACACACACACACACACACACACACACACACACACACACACACACACACACACACACACACACACACACACACACACACACACACACACACACACACACACACACACACACACACACACACACACACACACACACACACACACACAGGACTGAAGTCAGCAACACAACACCTGGGCCCTCACTGTTTGGCCTTCATCTATCCACTCCTCTCAGATGTCCACCAGGATGTAACTGGGTTGTTTCCAGCCCTTATTCTGTGTTTGTCTGTGTGTTGCCAGGCCTGGGCGGATGCCTTCAGGAGTAGTCCTGACCTGACGGGGGTGGTCCATATTTATGAGGAGCTGAAGAGGAAAGGCATCGAGTTCCCCATGGCTGACCTGGACACTCTGTCACCCATCCACACACCACAGAGGGTGAGACCCAACACGCATCCACACACCACAGGGGACGAGACCCAACACGCATCCACACACCAAAGGGGGCGTGACCCAACACGCATCCACACACCACAGGGGGCGAGACCCAACACGCATCCACACACCACAGACCCAACACGCATCCACACACCACAGAGGGCGAGACCCAACACGCATCCACACACCACAGGGGGTGAGACCCAACACGCATCCACACACCACAGGGGGCGAGACCCAACACGCACAAACAGGCGTACATGAACCCATGCTAATGAGGTAGAATCATCTGAAGCAGTGACTATACTGCTGTAGTAGCAGAGCTGTACTATCTACATGTTGTGTTCTCTACAGAGCTCTACTAACTAACTACATGTTGTGTTCTCTACAGAGCTCTACTAACTAACTACATGTTGTGTTCTCTACAGAGCTCTACTAACTACATGTTGTGTTCTCTACAGAGCTCTACTAACTACATGTTGTGTTCTCTACAGAGCTCTACTAACTAACTACATGTTGTGTTCTCTCTACAGAGCTCTACTAATTAACTACATGTTGTGTTCTCTCTACAGAGCTCTACTAACTACCTACATGTTGTGTTCTCTCTACAGAGCTCTACTAACTACCTACATGTTGTGTTCTCTCTACAGAGCTCTACTAACTAACTACATGTTGTGTTCTCTCTACAGAGCTCTACTAACTAACTACATGTTGTGTTCTCTCTACAGAGCTCTACTAACTAACTACATGTTGTGTTCTCTCTACAGAGCTCTACTAACTAACTACATGTTGTGTTCTCTCTACAGAGCTCTACTAACTAACTACATGTTGTGTTCTCTCTACAGAGCTCTACTAACTAACTACATGTTGTGTTCTCTCTACAGAGCTCTACTAACTAACTACATGTTGTGTTCTCTCTACAGAGCTCTACTAACTAACTACATGTTGTGTTCTCTCTACAGAGCTCTACTAACTAACTACATGTTGTGTTCTCTCTACAGAGCTCTACTAACTAACTACATGTTGTGTTCTCTACAGAGCTCTACTAACTAACTACATGTTGTGTTCTCTCTACAGAGCTCTACTAACTAACTACATGTTGTGTTCTTTCTACAGAGCTCTACTAACTAACTACATGTTGTGTTCTCTCTACAGAGCTCTACTAACTAACTACATGTTGTGTTCTCTACAGAGCTCTACTAACTAACTACATGTTGTGTTCTCTACAGAGCTCTTGTGGTCCTTCTGTAGCTCAGTTGGTAGAGCATGGCGCTTGTAACGCCAGGGTAGTGGGTTCGATTCCCGGTACCACCCATACGTAGAATGTATGCACACATGACTGTAAGTCGCTTTGGATAAAAGCGTCTGCTAAATGGCATTTATTATTATTATTATATTACTAACTACATGTTGTGTTCTCTCTACAGAGCTCTACTAACTAACTACATGTTGTGTTCTCTCTACAGAGCTCTACTAACTAACTACATGTTGTGTTCTCTCTACAGAGCTCTACTAACTAACTACATGTTGTGTTCTCTCTACAGAGCTCTACTAACTAACTACATGTTGTGTTCTCTCTACAGAGCTCTACTAACTAACTACATGTTGTGTTCTCTCTACAGAGCTCTACTAACTACATGTTGTGTTCTCTCTACAGAGCTCTACTAACTAACTACATGTTGTGTTCTCTCTACAGGGTCTACCAGAGGTGGACCCAGCTGTACTAAAGTACAAAGCCCCCATCCAGCCCCACGCTACAGCCACCCTCCCCAAGCCTGCAGCCGACCCGGCTCCGGCCCCGGCCCCCGCCCCCCTCACCCCCATCCTACAGATACCACACATCCCCAACGTACAGGGCCCCATCACCGCCAACCCTGAACAGGTGAGGAGAAAGATGGCCTCTGACGGCTAATGTTAAACTACTGCCAGAGTCATGTTCATTTGGCCAAAAACGGAAAAGAACTGACTGGACGTTGTCCAATAAAAAAAACAAGTTTCTCCTGTCCTCAGGGTTGCGTCAAAGAAGGGGAGGAAGGAAGGATGTATGTTGACAGTTTTCAAACAGGGCCCAAGATTTTCATGGTTAGCAGATGTTAATGCGAGTGTAGCGATATGCTTGTGCTCCTACTTCAGACCGTGCAGTAATATCTAACAAGTAATATAACAATTTCACAACAACTACCATAGCTGCCTCCACTTAGCTTTGATCAGATCAGGGAATACTTTCTCTCTCTGACCCTTGACCCCTGTGTGTCCTCCTCAGATCGCCCGGCTGCGCAGTGAACTGGACATAGTGAGGGGAAACACCAAAGTGATGTCAGAGATGCTGACTGAGATGGTGCCTGGACAGGAGGACTCCTCGGACCTGGAACTCCTTCAGGTCAGAAAATGGACTACATCCAGCATAGAAATACAATTATAGAACATTGACTTGAATGGGGATCCCCATTCTAGTAATTATATTTCTATAACTCCGGGTCAGATACTACATCCTCATAGAAATATAATTACACACAATTTTAAAACATTTTTGAAAAATCCTGGACGACGCTGGGCCAATTGTGCACCGCCCCATGGGTCTCCCGGTCGGCTGCGACAGAGTCGTCTGGACTCTAATCCAGAATCTCTAATGGTCTTAGGCCACTGCGCCACTTGGGAGGCCCTCAGAATTCCACAACATTGACTTGAATGGGGGCGTTCAGTCTAGTAATTCTATTTCTCTGACACCCCCTCAGCCTCATCCTACTAAAAATATGTCACTGGTCCAAACTGTGGAAGCTTTTCATCATTGAGAATTTGAGACAGCTGTGTATTGCACGCAACATAAAAAAGGATTTCACACACAGCGCTCCATCTGTTTAGTTTATAAAAATACAAATTTAAACCTTCCCTGCGGTAGTGACCCTGCTGCTCAACTGAAATGTGTTGGAACTCATTTAGCCCACTAGGGGGAGTAGTACTACCACTCTCGGGGGAGTAGTACTACCACTCTCGGGGGAGTAGTACTACCACTCTCGGGGGAGTAGTACTACCACTCTCGGGGGAGTAGTACCACCACTCTCGGGGGAGTAGTACCACCACTCTAGGGGGAGTAGTACCACCACTCTAGGGGGAGTAGTACCACCACTCTAGGGGGAGTAGTACCACCACTCTAGGGGGAGTAGTACCACCACTCTAGGGGGAGTAGTACCACCACTCTAGGGGGAGTAGTACCACCACTCTAGGGGGAGTAGTACCACCACTCTAGGGGGAGTAGTACCACCACTCTCGGGGGAGTAGTACCACCACTCTCGGGGGAGTAGTACCACCACTCTCGGGGGAGTAGTACCACCACTCTCGGGGGAGTAGTACCACCACTCTCGGGGGAGTAGTACCACCACTCTAGGGGGAGTAGTACCACCACTCTAGGGGGAGTAGTACCACCACTCTAGGGGTGAGGAGAGGGGAACAACAAATATTCCTGTACTTGCTTAAGTGACAGGTGGTGTAGGGTGAAGTTGTCCCTAGATGCTGATCTTGTTAAAAGTAACAAGTAATTAAAAGTAACACGTTTTTAAAGAGCAGCAGCAAAATAACAATAGCGAGACGATATACAGGGGTTACCGGTACAGAGTCCATCTGTGGGGGCACCAGTTAGTTGAGGTACTGTGTACATGTAGGTAGAGTTATTACAGTGACTTTGCATAGATGATAACAAAAGAGTAGCAGCGGTGTAAAAGAGGGGAGGGGCAACGCAAATAGTTTGTGAAGCCATTTGATTTGCTGTTCAGGAGTCTTATGGCTTGGGGGGGATAGAAGCTGTTTAGAAGCCTCTTGGACCTAGACTTGGTCCTCCGATACCACTTGCCTTGCGGTAGCAGAGAGAATAGTCTATGACTAGCGTGGCTGGAGTCTTTGACAATTTTTAGGGCCTTCCTCTGACACCTCCTGATTTTGAGGTCCTGGATGGCAGGGAGCTTGGTCCCAGTGATGCTCTGGGCCGTTCGCACTACCCTCTGTGATCGGAGGCTGAGCAGTTGCCATACCAGGCAGTGACTGAGGGTGTGATGGATAGGTAGTTGAATCAGGTGACCTTTCCACTGTTTTATGAGGTGACTTTAGGTAATACAGTTAAACTGTGACTCAATAAATGAAATGTAGCTGTTGTGATTTCTCTTACTAAGTAACACAACTGAGTCTAATGATGGACATGTATGGCTACCTGCTGGCTAGAGACCCATTTTAGAGAATTCTAGTCATCCACCTACTGAGAGACAGACTCACCTTTCCATCAGTGATGCCCTATCCTCACCTTGTGTCTGTCTCCTCACCCTGTGTGTGTTTGTGTGTGGGAGCTGAACAGGACGTGCAGGGCCATGCTGTCTGTCTCCTCATCCTGTGTGTGTTTGTGTGTGTAGGAGCTGAACAGGACGTGCAGGGCCATGCTGTCTGTCTCCTCATCCTGTGTGTGTTTGTGTGTGTAGGAGCTGAACAGGACGTGCAGGGCCATGCTGTCTGTCTCCTCATCCTGTGTGTGTAGGAGCTGAACAGGACGTGCAGGGCCATGCTGTCTGTCTCCTCATCCTGTGTGTGTTTGTGTGTGTAGGAGCTGAACAGGACGTGCAGGGCCATGCTGTCTGTCTCCTCATCCTGTGTGTGTGTTTGTGTGTGTAGGAGCTGAACAGGACGTGCAGGGCCATGCTGTCTGTCTCCTCACCCTGTGTGTGTTTGTGTGTGTAGGAGCTGAACAGGACGTGCAGGGCCATGCAGCAGCGGGTGGTGGAGCTGATCTCCCGGGTCTCCAACGAGGAGGTGACAGAGGAGCTGCTGCACGTCAACGACGACCTCAACAACATCTTCCTACGATACGAGAGGTAACACACACACACACACTTACTTGACTTCATAGGCTTACAGCTACACAAAGTCCACTGGTGAACAAGGATATCTGCCGTGACATGATGTTGCATGTGGAGCACATTTTTTCAGCAGGCCCTACAAGAACACAGTTAATCATCTTGGGCCCCGGGGGACCTGTCTGAAGCATACACTTCTATTGAAGATTCCATGGTCTCAAAAAGTCCAAGCGTTCCTTTCATGTTGTTTTATAGATGACAGAAATATAAATGTATGATTGATGCCAGTGCCCCCGTGTTCTTTACATGGAACTCCGAGGACTTGTGGTGTGTTGCAGGTATGAGAGGTACCGGTCGGGTAGAGCGGCTCAGAATAACGGGGTGAGTCATCTCACTGATCTATACATCTATGAACAACTCTACAGGAGTGGATATTAATGTTACTATCTGTCACTTTGTTGTGATCAGCACTCTACTCACGCATGCTTACTTTACTCTGACACTCCAACACACACACACACACACACACAGACATCACACGTACACACAGGCACACACACACACACACACACACACACACACACACACACACACACACACACACACACACACACACACACACACACACACACACACACACACACACACACACACACACACACACACACACACACACACACACACACACACACACACACACACACACACACACACACACACACACACACACACACACACACACACACACACACACACACACACACACAGGCACATTGTTGCCGCACCCACATTTCCACACTCATCACATACACTGCTGCTACTGTTTATTATCCTGTAGTCTAGTCACTTTACACCTACCGATATAAACATATCTATCTCAATGACCTCGTACCCCTGCCCATCAGATTGGTACTGGTAGCCCATGTATGTAGCCAAGCTACCATTAGTCATTGTGTATTTATTCCTCGTGCTACAGTTTTGGTATATTAATAATATTTTTGTTATGTTATACTAAGAATTTGTTATTGTATTCTGTGTTGTTTGGAAGGTAAGTAAGCATTTCACTGTTAGTCTCCAACTGTTATTTACGAAGCATGTGACAAATTACATTTGATTTGATTGTGTTATTTGTTTCAGTCCATTCTCAATATATTTTCTGAAATGCGATATGATTTAGATTTGTCAATGTTTGTGGCTAATTTGCTGCATGTGTATAGCAGTTTATGTCTCTGTGTGTTTCTCTGTTTCTCTGTGTCGTGGTCAGCTAATGGAGGCAAGTATGGCAGCACTCCATTCTATCCCAGCTCTGTCTTGAGATGAATAGAGTCAATGAGGAGAATGTTGAAACATGACAGCACTCCATTCTATCCCAGCTCTGTCTTGAGATGAATAGAGTCAATGAGGAGAATGTTGAAACATGTCTTACTACTGTAATGTATGGACCTCCTTATTGGACCATGTTCACATGGAACCTTTTATATAGTGGTGGTGTTCCAGAGAACTAGAATATTCTCTCCCTCTCTCTCGTAAAGCCCTCTGATGTCCGTAGTCTAACGTAGAGGACAGTGATGTGTTGGACTAGTAGACATCTCCATTACCTCCATCCTCCTACCTCTGTTAATTTTCTCTACAGGAGCCACCGCTGTGTGTGTTGACTGTGTTCTGTTGTCTCCCTCCAGATGCTGAGTGAAGCCACAGAGGACAACCTGATAGACCTAACGCCAGGCTCGCCCGCTGTGGTCAGCCTCCGAGCCACCTCCACACCCCCGTCCAGCATCCCCCCTGTGACCTCCCCTAGGGCTGGGGCTACAGCCTCCCCTGCCCGGACCCTGATCCAAGACCCTACCTCTTGTCCCTCAACTCTGTCCACTCAGCTCGCCGGCCTGGGTAAGGATGGGCAATGGTTCAATAGGAACGCAAATGATACTCTGTGTACTATATACAAATGCACCAGATGCTAGGTACGCTATACTGTAATGATGCATAGCCCATAGCAAGCAACACACTGCATGCGCACACACACACACACACACACACACACACACACACACACACACACACACACACACACACACACACACACACACACACACACACACACACACACACACACACACACACACACACACACACACACACACACACACACACACACAGGGCAGTGGAGTGTAAGAAGGTTTCTAATCAGAGCTCTAATGGGAAATAAGCCCTGCTCTATAAATCTCTGTAAATGAGATAGAGAAAGAGGGAGAATATGCTCCTTTGCGCAACAGCGCTTGCGTCTCAAATGGCACCCTATTGCCTATATAGTGCACTACTTTTGACCAGAACCCAGGATGATGACAGGTGCAGGATGATGACTGTCATTGATTCTAGAGGACTGGTGCAGTATGATGACTGTCATTGATTCTAGAGGACTGGCCAGGATGATGACTGTCATTGATTCTAGAGGACTGGTGCGGGATGATGACTGTCATTGATTCTAGAGGACTGGTGCGGGATGATGACTGTCATTGATTCTAGAGGACTGGTGCGGGATGATGACTGTCATTGATTCTAGAGGACTGGTGCGGGATGATGACTGTCATTGATTCTAGAGGACTGGTGCGGGATGATGACTGTCATTGATTCTAGAGGACTGGTGCGGGATGATGACTGTCATTGATTCTAGAGGACTGGTGCGGGATGATGACTGTCATTGTGTCATTTAGATCTCCTCTACTTATTTTTCTTTCTTCCCCACACCCCCCTTTACACCCTCTCTCAACTCTTCCTATTTTTTCTCTCCTCTGACTGTCATTGATTCTAGAGGACTGGTCTCTCTCTCTGTGCGTCCCTGCCTCTCTTATTTCTCTTTCTTGCCCCAACTCTTCCTTTTTTTCTCTCCTCTGCCCCCCTCTCTCTCTCTCTGTGCGTCCCTGCCTCTCTCTCTTTGCCCCCCCCCCCCTCTCTCTCTCTCTCAGATGTGGGTGGGGTTAGTGTCAGTGGTACCCTGTCCTCTCTGTCGGGGCACAACCCTGGAGACGACTTTGACATGTTTGCTCAGACCAGGACCAGCTCTCTGGCAGATCAACGCAAAAAGTATGGCTTCCTCAAACTTAGCTCTCCCCTTGGCTTCTAGAACCCTGTTACTATGGATTTGCAGCTTTGATCCTGTCGGACTCAGACTGCTATGTGTGCAGGCTTTTGGTCACAGTCCTGCAATGGCACACCTGATGAATAAAATCTATTTATCATAGTCTTCTAGTTAGACTAACATCAATGTAATCTGGTGTGCTAGAACTGGGCTGGAACAAAAGCCTGCAATATGCTGTCCCCCAGGACCAGAGTTGTGAATGTGGTGTTGTCCATTCCTGTTCTAGAGCCACTCTCATCCTTCCAGAACCATCTCCATGCCACATAGTAGGACGGCCTCTAACGTGTTCTCTCTGTCTGTGTGTGTGTGTTGTCAGTGTGAAGTACGAGGACCCTCGAGCCCTGGGTGGGCTTGCCTCAGCTCTGGACGTCAGACAACAGAACGCCACTGGAGGGGTGAGTGCACCAAAGCATGCTGGAGGATGTAGTTTAGATTCACATCCCACCACAATGAAGTGTAGAGTGTGGTTGACGTGCTGTTAAAATGGCTGATAAGGTTAATCTCTCAGCTCATGGTCTCCTCTCTGCATGTGATGGCCTGTAGTGTGATGTTAGTTGACCTCTGCTCTCTGTACCACTAATGGCACCCTATTCCCTATATAGTGCCCTGGTCAAAAGGTAGTGAACTATATAGGGAATAGGTTGCCATTTGGGACACAGGTCTCTGACTTTCCAGGAGTAATACCAGATGAATACAGTAGTAGACCATGGCTAGCCAGCTCTGTATGGTGAACTACACTGTTGGAGTAACAAGCACATACTACCGCATGGCTTGTAGTCTAGTATAACTAGGTATTCTAAAGAGCTACATGTAATACTCTCTCTAGACATTTTTAACTATAAACTCTCATTACTTGGTCATTCTGTCATTCCTCAGTAGTGTTTGGTGTTGTTTTTTCCTCTTGTCTTGGACATTGCTCTCTGTAAGACAGTATTTTGTCACGTTATGGGTGTCAAAGGTCATAGGAAACCATGCTATTGAATTCCACTTTTTGCATGTCACCTTTTCTCCTTCAAATTGTCAAAACTCTTGTATTTATTTTTTTCATTCCACTTCTTGTACCACAGTCAGTCAGTACTAACAAGTTACTTTGTAATCAGGTTCTACACCTGTAAGGCCAGACATAAAGTATTATGAAATCTAAACTCTCTCACACACACACCGATTACACAAAGCGATTACACACCCTTCACCCTCCAGTGCCAGTTGAGATTGCCTCAGATGGAATGTATCTGCCAGTCTGGGGCTTAGTGATCAGCTGAGGGTTCAAACTATCCTTATTTTCTTCCTCCTTTCCCCATGCGTTCACCTTTTAATTGGAATGATTCTGGTATTTTCCTCTCGGTTGTCCCCCCCATCCTTTCCTCTCTCTATATCTTCTTCAGTCTAGGGTGTTGCATTGCATTTGATTTCTCTGTTTCCTCTCTGTGCTCTGTTGCTCTGGTCTGGGGCTTCCTCTATCTTGTGTAAGGTGTTGTTCTGTTGTTGATTCAGCTGAGGGTCATAGGGGATGATAACCCAGAGTTGGAGCTGCCCATAGACAGCTGGCTTATTACCCAAGGAATGGTGAGGACTCCATCCTCAGTGTCCTCCCCCTATGTCCAATCACCCCATCATCCATATCCCCCTACACCGCTGGCACCCTCATCACCCCCCCATCCATCCATCCATCCCCCTGACAATCCATATCCCAGCCCTGCTAAACTAGCTAGCGCCAACAGTAGAATGGAGACACGTTAGAAAAAGCCAGACGACTCTTCCAATTGTACAATACCCACACAATGATGAATAAATAAGATGTTAGAATCTTAATTTGTCCTTGTGTGCTCTGAAAGGAATCTAAACTCCTAGGACCTCTGAGCTGGTGAATCTGCGTTATGCATATTCTGAATACAAACACACACCTACCTACTGTTACAAATGTGGACTCCCTTCACTCTGTCCCTCCTACTGTTGGTCCTGGTCCTCTCATCCTCCCTTCATGGATGACGTGAAAGGTTTGCTTGGTCCCCAGGGCCAGGTGTGGGTTTTCATCAGTCACAAACAGTTCATGTCTAACAGTCACACACTAAACCCAGGAGAGGTACAGATACTTTACTGCTGCACAACAGGTGTTATGTTGCCATGGCTGTTGACATTATAGAAATATAATCACTGGAACGGGAATCCCCATTCAAGTCAGTCGGTCTAGAATGGATAGACCGGCGGACATTTTAAAAGGGATTCTATTTCTATGGTTGACATCAGATTTGTTGTCAACAGTATCATTATTGCTGATTCGACCTGGTTCAAACGTCTGTGTAGCTATAAGTATCATCATCTCTGTCAGATGCATTGTCAAGCTAACGGTCTATAGATACATTTTTATTGAACTACACTGAACAAAAATATAAACGCAACATGCAACAATTGCAAAGATGTTACTGAGTTACAGTTCATATGAGGAAATTAGTCCACTGAAATAAATAAATTAGGCCCTAATCCATGGATTTCACATGACTGGGAATACAGATATGCATCTGTTGGTCACAGATACCTTTTTTAAAAATGGGCCTCAGGATCTCTTCACAGTATTTCTGTGCATTCAAATTACCATCGATAAAATGCAATTGTGTTTGTTGTCTGTAGCTTATGCCTGCCCATACAATAACCCCACCGCCACCATGGGGCACTCTGTTCACAACGTTGACATCAGCAAACCACTCGTCCACACAACGCCATACACGTGGTCTGCGATTGTGAGGCCGGTTAGACGTACTGCCAAATTCTCTAGTAAGACATTAAGGTGGCTTATGGTAAAGAAATTAACATAAAATTCTCTGGCAAAAGTTCTGGTGAACATTCCTGCAGTCAAGCATGCCACTTGCACGATCCCTCAACTTGAGACTTTTGTGGCATTGTGTTGTATGACAAAACTGCACATTTTAGAGTGGCCTTTTATTGTTCCCAGCACAAGGCGCACCTGTGTAATGATCATGCCGTGTAATCAGCTTGGGACCAACAAATGGGACAAACAATTGACATGTTGTGTTTATATTTTTGTTCAGTGGAGATAATATACTATACATATTTAAAGACAACTAGCATAGAAGTCCTGTTTTAACACTGGAACACTAGTGCATTAACCCATTTAACATATTAAACCCATTAGCTACAATACTGTTGATGATCTGACGCATTGGTTGCTGTTGTGATTGGTATAAAACTGTTCAATATTGTACCATACTTTATTTATTTTAATTATGGTCCTTCTATGTCAACCCTGTTGACCATGGTGTGTCGACAGCTGCTCGTCGAACATCTCGTTCTGAAATCATGGGCATTATTATGGACTTGGTCCCCGCTTTGCTGCTATAACAGCCTTGACTCTTCTGGGAAGGCTTTCCACTAGATGTTGGAACATTGCTGCAGGGATTTGTTTCCATTCAGCCACAAGCATTAGTGAGATCAGGCACTGATGTCATGCGATTAGGCCTGGCTCTGTCGGCATTTCAATTCATCCCAAATGTGTTCAATGGGGTTTAGGTCAAGGCTCTGTGCAGGCCAATCAAGTTCTTTTACACCGATCTCGACAAACCATTTCTGTATGGACCTTGCTTTGTGCACGGGGGCATTTTCATTCCAAAACAGTAAAGGGCCTTCCCAAAACTGTTGCCATAAAGTTGGAAGCACAGAATCATCTAGAATGTCATTGTATGCTGTAGTGTTAAGATGTCCCTTTACTGGAACTAAGGGGCCTAGCCAGAACCATAAAAAGCAGCCCCAGAACATTATTCATCCTCCACCAAACTTTACAGTTTGCACTATGCTTTCAGGCAGGTAGTGTTCTCCTGGCATCCACCAAACCCAGATGGTGAAGCGTGATTCACCACTCCAGAGAATGCATTTCCAGAGTCCAATGAGGCGAACTTTACACCACTCCAGCCAATGTTTTGCATTGTGCATGGTGATCTTAGGCTGTGTGCGGCTGCTAGGCCATGGAAACCCATTTCATTAACCTGACGACAAACAGTTATTGTGCCGACGTTGCTTCCAGAGGCAGTTTGGAACTCGGTAGTGAGTGTTGCAACCGAGGACAGATGATTTTTACGCACTTCAGCACTCGGCGGTCCTGTTCTGTGTGCTTATGTGGCCTACCACTTTACGGCTGAGCTGTTTTTGCTCCTAGACGTTTCCACTTCACAATATCGACACTTACAGTTGACCCGGCGTAGCTCTAGAAAGGCAGAAATTTTACACACTGACTTGTTGGAAAGGTGGCATCCTAAGACGGTGCCACGTTGAAAGTCACTGAGCTCTTCAGTAAGTCCATTCTACTGCCAATGTTTGTCTGGAGATTGCGTGGCTGTGAGCTTGATTTTATACACCTGTCAGCAATGGGTATGGCTGAAATAGCAGAATCCCACTAATTTGAAGGGATGTACACATACTTCTGTATGTCAACTTTGTTGACCATGCTATGTCAACCCTGTTGGCTTTGCAAAGTTGACTTTGCGTAATGTTCAACAACCGGAATCTGTGAGTAAGTCTTAAAAACAATACATTGTGAAGTTGCTGGAAAGGAGTTTAGCTAGCTAGACAGCCAAATCCATATGATCTGACTTTCATATCATTATGCAGATCACGTGACTCTGTGGGATATCCCTTACAGTAACTCACCCTCTGTTTTACCTTTGAGTGAGTTTTCTATCTACCGCTAGTGACCTAGTGTATGGAGCATCCTACACAACAGTACCTGTTGATGTTTTCCTTGATTCTTTGTTTCAACATCTCTCGTCAAAGTCCCAAAAGAGCTAATAGAATCTTTAAGAGCACGATACGTTTATGTCCTTCTTATATCGGTACACAACAGTGGAATTTGATCTGTTAGATCATCGAGATTCTAAAGACTAGATTGTCGACATGACATCAGTGAATGCAGATGCCTGGTAGCTTGAACATGATCTCTTCTCCATCATAGTGTTCTGCTCTCAACACCACTAGTTTGTGTACTTCTGTGTAACTTCTCAGTATCTCCTTCTCTTGGATCTTTGTGATCGGCAACTAAAAGGAGATTGAAAGAGATCGGATAGGATTCAGTTACATCGTGATATGGATGTTTTAATGAATGGTTCAGGTTAGGATCTGGGGAAGGTAAACTGATCCTAGATCTGTGCATATGGGTATACTTTCACCCAGAACCATTAAACCAGGAGTGTAAGCTGATCCTAGACCTGTGCATATATGCAAATGTTAGGGCAGCCTTCATGACCATTGACCCCTCTCCTATCAGTCCCGATTGCTGGTACTGTACCCTGAGTCACTCCGACCTCCACATGACACACAAACCATGGCATCCACCCTCTCACCTTCTCCTT
This sequence comes from Oncorhynchus gorbuscha, assembly GCF_021184085.1. Classification (NCBI taxonomy): domain Eukaryota; kingdom Metazoa; phylum Chordata; class Actinopteri; order Salmoniformes; family Salmonidae; genus Oncorhynchus; species Oncorhynchus gorbuscha. The sequence goes on from NC_060188.1 coordinate 5,618,232, forward strand.
TCCATTCTCACTATCACTGCATGATGTCATGCAGCCAGCGTTGCTCATGCTCTGTGTGTGCTTGTGTCATTATGACATTAGTCCTCATTCCCAGTCTTCGGTGGTCCCTGTGATTTGCTGGTTGTCCTTCCAATAAATGATTGACTCATGTGAATTTCCTGATCTGCTAATTGACATAATGACCTGGACTAATTAACAGTGTTACATAACTGTAGCTATCAAATCAGCTTGTAGTTTCATGCCTACTCATTAGAACTAACGAGGACAAAATAAATACCTTGGAAGTGGTCTGGGACAAGAGTTTTCCCAGAATCCTGACCATGTGATTTGACCCAGGTAAATCTCTGGGCCCTGGTTATTGTCTATGAACTGGTAATAGCCTGTGAACTGGTAATAGCCTGTGAACTGGTAATAGCCTGTGAACTGGTAATAGCCTATGAACTGGTAATAGCCTATGAACTGGTAATAGCCTGGTAATAGCCTGTGAACTGGTAATAGCCTGTGAACTGGTAATAGCCTGTGAACTGGTAATAGCCTGTGAACTGGTAATAGCCTGTGAATTGGTAATAGCCTATGAATTGGTAATAGCCTATGAATACTGGTAATAGCCTATGAACTGGTAATAGCCTATGGTAATACTGGTAATAGCCTATGAACTGGTAATAGCCTGTGAATTGGTAATAGCCTATGAATTGGTAATAGCCTATGAATTGGTAATAGCCTATGAATTGGTAATAGCCTATGAATTGGTAATAGCCTATGAATTGGTAATAGCCTATGAATTGGTAATAGCCTATGAATTGGTAATAGCCTATGAATTGGTAATAGCCTATGAATTGGTAATAGCCTATGAATTGGTAATAGCCTGTGAATTGGTAATAGCCTGTGAAACTGGTAATAGCCTGTGAATTGGTAATAGCCTAGCCTATGAATTGGTAATAGCCTGTGAATTGGTAATAGCCTGTGAATTGGTAATAGCCTGTGAATTGAACTGGTAATAGCCTGTGAACTGGTAATAGCCTGTGAACTGGTAATAGCCTGTGAACTGGTAATAGCCTGTGAACTGGTAATAGCCTGTGAACTGGTAATAGCCTGTGAACTGGTAATAGCCTGTGAACTGGTAATAGCCTGTGAACTGGTAATAGCCTGTGAACTGGTAATAGCCTGCCTCTGAACTGGTAATAGCCTGTGAACTGGTAATAGCCTGTGAACTGGTAATAGCCTATGCCCAGGGACCCAATTCTTCTTATTTTCTCCTGGTCAGATCATGTAGTCAGCTAGAAATCGTGTCCCTATGCATAATAAATCAATGAGTTGAACATGAAAGAGGAACCTTCACACACAGAGACTGTCTGAGGACTACTGCCATGTGTCTGGTGTTCTCTTCCTCTGATCTTGGTTTTGGTTTGATGTTTTTGTTATTTGTCATTTTCCTCTCAGAGCCTCCGGTGAATCTTTTCTTGTTGTTTTTTTTGTTTTTGTCATTTCTTTGTTCTGTTGTGTTGTCGGGTGGTTGTGGCGGTGGGTTTATTATTGTGTGGCTTTGTGCCGTCCGCTGGGTTTGTCCATGGCTTTGCTCCATAGATCCCCGTATCGCAGTCCTCTGTCATGGATGACATAGAGGAGTGGCTCTGTGCTGATGTGGTGAGCTTCTTTACCTTGATTTCTCTCGCTCTCTTCTCTCTCTCCTCTTTTCTCTCTCGTTTCTTTTTCTTTAGTCACATTTCTATCCATCTCACGTAACCAGGTAGATCACATGTAGTGTTCTAAACTTTAGTTGACCATCTTCCATCCATTCATTATCTGACTAATGGTTTTCCACCAATGATGAGAGTGATATAACTGTGACCTATGAGATGTACTATCTCTCACATGCTACCATAATGCTAATCTAGAGAATCTATTGGAGTGAAGAATAAAACCTGCCTGTCTAAAGATGACATTGGTATTGTATCATATCACACCATGTGATGCTACAGTGGTTCTCCCTGATGAATGTGAAAGGTACTCACAGGTCCTTAAAGGGATATAGCAGAGTAAACAGGTTCTGAAAAGCTGGATGGACGAGTGGATGGGTCTATTGAAGTATGGTGGAAGCATGGGTCCGTCACAGTGGTGGAAAGTACATGTTCTTGAAGTACCTCAATGTCAGTACAAATGACACTGCGTGAGAGTGACCTCCCTGAGTTGTGAATGGTGTCCTGTAGAGGTCAGGAAGGTAAGTAGCTTAGTCAACTTGTACGTAGGGTTGTAACATGTCTGTAACTTTCCCAAAATCCCCTGGTTTTCAAGAAATACTTGTTGGAAAATTCCTGGAATCAAGAGGGAATAAGCAGGAAATCTGTGAATTCTACTCCGAGATTTAAGGAGAACAAGGGGATTTTGGGAAAGAATTTTGCAACCCATACTTATTCAATACCGAAGGGAAGACTAATGTTTCGACTTTGACGCCTAACAATGTCCATTTACTGTAAGGCATCTTGGTGAGTCAATGGTTGTGTGCTCCTCCTGGCAGACTTGCCCACAAATGTTATGGATTCACTGATTTCCATTTCTTGTCCTCTGAATAGAAAGGCGATGGTTTAGATGGTGAGGAAGGGGTGACGAGTGAAGGTATGGATGGATTCAGGGCACTAACACTTGATACTATGCATGTCTCATGTAGAAGCTCTCATTAAATGTGGCATAGATTCCGTTTCCTAATTTGTGTGTCAAAATTCTCTGATCAGCTCTTTAGTACTTGATATATTAGGCTGCGTTTACACAGGCACCCTAATTCTGATCTTTTGCTACTTAATTGGTCTTTTGACCAATCCAATCAGATCCGAATTGGGCTGTCTGTTTAAACGCAGCCTTTGTGCTGTTATTCTCAATCCTGCTCCTGGAGAGCCGCAGTACTGCAGGCTTTTGTTTCAGCTTAGTACCATCACACCTGATTCAACCAATCTACTGATCTTCAACACATTGATTGGCTGAATCAGGTGTTTCACTGCTGATGTGGGGCAAAAACATGCAGTACTGTGCCTCTCCAGAAGGTGCAGCAATGAGGATCACTACGCAAAGTCAACAACTGACTAACCATTTTTATATGTCCTGCTGTTAACAGGGGTTGTCTCTCCTCTTCCTCTAGAGTTTGATAAGTTTCTGGAGGATCGAGCGAAGGTGGTCGATTCCTTACCATCGCTCCCTGGTGATGAGCCTGGTCCCCCTCTCAGCGCCCCCAGCGGCACCCGCAAGAAGGCTGAACGGACGGAGGATGCCCTCTTTGCCTTGTAGACTCTCCCCAGGAAACCTCTCTCTCTGAGGCATCTGCAGTACCTAGGTATCCCCTATCCGCCACTCCTGCCAAGCAGCAGTGTAGCTACTGAACTGAACACCAATCCTCCTCCTGCAGAGGACCATGCTTGCTGTCTGCCTGCCCAGCCGCGTTGCATCATGTATTACTATTGAGGTTTTGATCCGTCTGTCAGTGTGGGATGTGTCTGTCGTCTTGTATCTCATCTGCAGCTAGCTACCCTAAGGAGGATATAACCTAACATTGTGAGGATGAGGATAACATAACAAAACCCCGTCTTTATGTTCCTCTGAAGGTGTGAAGGTTAACAGAAAAAATCCTTCTGAAAAAGCAGACAGAGGCATATAGTCTATACAAACAGAGGAGGACTGTGTTATTTTAATAAATGTAGCTTATGAATAATTGATGCATTTATTTGTTTAACGGTTTGTACTGTACTATGTACTAGCGCTGCACTCTGTAGTTGTCTCTTTTTGATTATTTACTCATGTTCCTTTTTAGGTTTCCTTAACCCTTTCATTACCCATTCTACAGTTGGGAAATGTTGGTACAGGGAAAGGCAATGCATGAGGAAAGACTACTGTTTGACGGACTTCATGCTAGTGTTACTCAATTATGACACAATAGTTCTGCAGGGCCAAATAGCAAACATGACTTACCTGTATCTGCCTGCCTCCGCATTTCACAAGGGAGAAGGAAAACATATATACAGCTGCAAGCAGCCATGTCAAGGTTCAAGCCCTATGGCACCACAGCAAATATCTGTCACACAGCTTTTATATTTGCTTTCCTCTTTGAAAAGCTGTTGTCAACTTCCCTCCATGTTATCTGTGTGGTGTGTACATACTGTAGGGAAGAAAAGGGTCCAAAATAGTCTTTTCAATCAGAACCTAAGTAACACCCACCAAATATTTCTGATCGATATTATACAGGGGCTACCGGTACCATACATTGACTCGTTACCGTTACCCCTGTATATAGCCTCGTTATTGTTCCTTTATTGTTGCTCTTTTATTTTTTACTTTGGTTCATTTAGTAAATATTTTTCTTAAACTCTCTTATTTTTCATAAAACTGCATTGTTGGTTAAGGGCTTGTAAATAAGCGTTTCACAGTAAGGTCTACACCTGTTGTATTCCGCGCATGTGACAAATGGAATGTGATTAATACTAACACGACAACAGCCGTATGAGTTGCAGCAGTGACGTTCTGCTCTGGTACTACCTGTACACTATCTAAGTGTAGCGATGTTGAGTTCTTCCAAAGACTTTTTAATGACAAACTCATTTAGTAATTTTAATCAGAGGAGGTTGGTGGCACCTTAATTGGGAAGGGCGGGAACGTGGTAATGGCTGGAGCGGAATAAGTGGAAAGGTATCAACAACATCAAACACATGGTTTCCATGTGTTTAATGCCATTCCATTCGCTTCTTTCCAGCCCCTCAGCAGCCTCCACTGGTGTCTTCTGATATTGGGCTTTTCTTCAATGTTTTCCTTCCCCTTCTACCATGAGACCAATTTCATGAACTTCATGCACTTCTGGACCCTTGACCGTTTCGGTATGTTTATCCTTGTGTTAATAAGATGGGAACTGTTTTTATAGGACACAAGACATTTTCTTAGACTAATTGCATATGATTTTATATCTTTATGAAATTTCAGCCCTTTTCTGCTCTACAAAGCAGACTTTACAGACAGTCGTAAATAGAAAAACGGACACTTTTTCCTGATATGGAAATTAAAGGAATAGTGCAGGTGAAATATGGCACTGAAAATCGAATCAAATTGTAAATTTATGATGGCGTATTGGTAGCATACTTCACAGAAAATAGTTATTGCAAACATGCATGTACGTATGTTTTCATAAATATGTGTATATACATCAGAAATATGTGAGTATTACCTGCAGTACATGTTTAAAAGTCCAACTGAATTATTAGCTTTTGTGTCGGTCGCTAAGTTGAAAGGCTAACTCATTCATGTATTGTTTGGTCTCCTGGTTGTATACAGTAATGTCATGCAGGAAAATTCATTCCTCCCAGATCCTTTCTACTTTGGGGAAGCTCCCCTGCTCTCCTCTCTTTACACATACATGTGTGGAACAGAAATAGGTTCGGATGTGCTTCGGGAGGATGACCAAAAACATTATTTTTACCGTGTTTTATGTGTTTTTACTGTGGTCTAAATTGTCTGGTAAAGCTTCCTGTCTTTTATTTTTGAGGATTACAGTGGGTGGTAGCTGTGGGCTGTGACTCTGCTAGTGGGACTGCCCCTTTTAACCTGTTAACATTCTATTTGACTTTGCTTACCTACAGTAGGTAATGGAGTTAGATGAGGGCATAACATTCTCTTCCTGTTGTCAGGAAAACATGGGCTACAGACCTTTGAGGTAAAAGAGAATCGTTCTTCATTTAAACTCTTTTGCCAGTACTTTTCAAAGTTCATGCTTATAAAGCTTCTACAATTAACACCAAATGAATAACTACAAAACGCCATGACGTTTCACTTCAATAGGAACTATGTGTTTACTTACAAGTATCCTTATATACTTATCAAAGTTATGTGTATTATACTGTAAATGAGATACTCAAATAAGTAAAAAAGACCTTAATGTATTTTATTTAAAAACATCTGCTTCCAGATCAAACATTATTTGTAACAATCATTTATAAATATTAGAGGGTGATATTACAAACAAGTACATTATTTGTATGATTTGTCTTGGGCATTAATGTTGGAATGTGTTTGAGAATACTGTAACAGAATAAACTGTTATTAATGCGCTTGAACTCTGTTTCATTCTTGTCCTCGTTGGTCTTCTGTTGCTTTAATTCCACCTCTTATGAAATAGTAGCATACATTTTACAATCAACAGTTGCTGTTCCTCTTATGTCTTAACGCTGGACAAAGCATAGAGATGTTTGAATGAAGATTCTTTGTTACTGAACAAAAATAACATGTCACTTTAAACAGTTGATTTCTATGTGTGTCACTTTTTTATTTTTTTTTATAACCAGAAAGCGTTATGTATATGCTTACTCTTTTACGCTGTCCTCCGATCAGATGGTTGTGTGAACCTGTTGGGTTGCTATGGAACATGTGAACCTGTTGGGTTGCTATGGAACATGTGAACCTGTTGGGTTGCTATGGAACATGTGAACCTGTTGGGTTGCTATGGAACATGTGAACCTGTTGGGTTGCTATGGAACATGTGAACCTGTTGGGTTGCTATGGAACATGTGAACCTGTTGGGTTGCTATGGAACATGTGAACCTGTTGGGTTGCTATGGAACATGTGAACCTGTTGGGTTGCTATGGAACATGTGAACCTGTTGGGTTGCTATGGAACATGTGAACCTGTTGGGTTGCTATGGAACATGTGAACCTGTTGGGTTGCTATGGAACATGTGAACCTGTTGGGTTGCTATGGAACATGTGAACCTGTTGGGTTGCTATGGAACATGTGAACCTGTTGGGTTGCTATGGAACATGTGAACCTGTTGGGTTGCTATGGAACATGTGAACCTGTTGGGTTGCTATGGAACATGTGAACCTGTTGGGTTGCTATGGAACATGTGAACCTGTTGGGTTGCTATGGAACATGTGAACCTGTTGGGTTGCTATGGAACATGTGAACCTGTTGGGTTGCTATGGAACATGTGAACCTGTTGGGTTGCTATGGAACATGTGAACCTGTTGGGTTGCTATGGAACATGTGAACCTGTTGGGTTGCTATGGAACATGTGAACCTGTTGGGTTGCTATGGAACATGTGAACCTGTTGGGTTGCTATGGAACATGTGAACCTGTTGGGTTGCTATGGAACATGTGAACCTGTTGGGTTGCTATGGATCATGTCGACATGTCGACCTGTTGGGTTGCTATGGTACATGTCGACCTGTCGACCTGTTGGGTTGCTATGGTACATGTCGACCTGTTGGGTTGCTATGGTACATGTCGACCTGTTGGGTAGCAACATGAATGAGCTATTGGACATTGTAACCCAATGTATCTCTTCACTACCCGCAAACTGGTTGAAATATGTAATTTCAACAGCAAAACTAGTTAAATGTTTTTTCAACCAGTTTTGCTCACTGAGTATGGACATAGGGGAGCTGGAAATGGTGTCCTCCGGTGTTCTGTTGAGGAACAGCTGTTTTTTCCTGAATAGGAAATGTTCCGGTCTAGACTAAATGGTCAGGAGAACTCTTGTCCCTCCTGTATGATGATGTGGGTGTTCTATGGCTGTGCTGTTCTGCAATTCATTACTTTGGTTTCAGCTTTCTATTGTGTGACCTGATTATGCACATATTAACCAATAAAACACTAGCAACGTGTGACCTCTACAAACACTTTGTTTATGGTTATTTTCTTGTGTGTATTACATTTGTCCTTGCGATGGCGTTGGTATATGATAGTGAACACACATGGTAAATTCAGGCAAAAGACAAGCTCATAGTTCAACCTGGCGTAGTGGCCCACTGAGTGATGCAACAGACTCACTTCTTGCACCATGTTATTCATAGCACTGCATGTTTCCCCTGCCCTGAATCTTTCCCCTTATACAGTGGTGCAAAAAAGTATTTAGTCACCACCAATTGTGCAAGTTCTCCAACTTAAAAAGATGAGTTCTGTAATTTTCATTATATGTACACTTCAACTATGACCTAAAAATGAGAAGATAAAAATCCAGAATCACATTGTAGGATTTTTGATGAATTTATTTGCAAATTATGGTGGAAAACAAGTATTTGGTCAATAACAAAAGTTTCTCAATACTTTGTTATATACCCTTTGTTGGCAATGACAGAGGTCAAACGTTTTCTGTAAGTCTTCACAAGGTTTTCACACCCTGTTGCTGGTATTTTGACCTATTCTTCCATGCAGATCTCCTCAAGAGCAGTGATGTTTTGGGGCTGTTGCTGGGCAACACGGACTTTCAACTCTGGAGACTGGCTAGGCCACTCCAGGACCTTGAAATGCTTCTTACGAAGCCACTCCTTTGTTGCCCGGGCGGTGTGTTTGGGATCATTGTTATGCTGATAGACCCAGCCACGTTTCATCTTCAAGGCCCTTGCTGATGGAAGGAGGTTTTCAATCAAAATCTCACGATACATGGCCCCATTCATTCTTTCCTTTACACGGATCAGTCGTCCTGGTCCCTTTGCAGAAAAACAGCCCCAAAGCATGATGTTTCCACCCCCATGCTTCACAGTAGGTATGTGGTTCTTTGGATGCAACTCAGCATTCTTTGTCCTCCAAACACGACGAGTTGAGTTTTTACCAAAAAGTTATTTTGGTTTCATCTGACCAAAATTTGTCCATTCTCCCTTCTTTTGGATCATCCAAATGCTCTTTAGCAAACTTCTGGTGTCCTTTGACAGCTCTTTTTGGTGTCCTTTGACAGCTTTTTGTTCTTGGCCATAGTGGAGTTTGGAGTGTGACTGTTTGCGGTTGTGGACAGGTGTCTTTTATACTGATAAGTTCAAACAGGTGCCATTAATACAGGTAACGAGTGGAGGACAGAGGAGCCTCTTAAAGAAGAAGTTACAGGTCTGTGAGAGCCAGAAATCTTGCTTGTTTGTAGGTGACAAAATACTTATTTTCCACCATAGTTTGCAACTAAATTAATTAAAAATCCTACAATGTGATTTTTTGGATTTTTCTCATTTTGTCTTTCATAGTTGAAGTGTACATATGAAGAAAATTACAGGCCTCCCTCATCTTAAGTGGGAGAACTTGCACAATTGGTTGCTGACTAAATATTTTTTTCCCCCACTGTATACCTCCCCTCCCATGCCAAGGTAATCGTTTCCTGTTGATGTCCATGCAGACACTCCAGATGTGTTCATGCAACAATTAACGATTTTAATGAGTTACAGTTCACAAAAGAAAATCTGTCAATTTTTAAGTAAATAAATTAGGCTTAATCGATGGATTTCACATGACTGGGAATAGAAATACCTTAAAGTAGGGGCGTGGATCAGAAAACCAGTCAGTATCTGGTGTGACCATCATTTGCCTCATGCACCAAGACACATCTCCTTCGCATAGAGTTGATCAGGCTGTTGATTTTGGCCTGTGGAATGTTGTCCCACTCTTTAATGGCTGTGCGAAGTTGCTGGATATTGGTGGGAACTGGAACACGCTGTTGTACACGTCTATCCAGAGCATCCCAAACGTGCTCAATGGGTGACATGTCTGGTGAGTATGCAGGCCATGGAAGAACTGGGACAAGTTCAGCTTCCAGGAATTGTGTACAGAACCTTGCAACATGGGGCTGTGCATTATCAGGCTGAAACATGACGTGATGGCGGCGGATAAATGGCCTCAGGATCTCATCACGGTATCTCTGTGCATTCAAATTGCCATTGATTAAAATGCAATTGTGTTTGTTGTCTACCTTATGCCTGTCCATACCATAACCCCACTGCCACCATGGGGCACTGTTCACAACGTTGACATCATCAAACCCCTCGCCCACATGACGCCATACCCTCTGTCTGCGATCTGCCCAGTAAAGTTGCAACCGGGATTCATCTGTGAAGAGTGCACTTCTCCAGCGGGCCGGGGTCCATCGGGGGTGAGCGTTTGCCCACTGAAGTCAGTTACGATGCAGAGCTACAGTCAGGTCAAGACCCTGGTGAGAATGACGAGCACACAGATGATCTTCCCTGAGACAATTTCTGACAGTTTGCGCAGAACTTCTTCAGCTGTGCAAACTCAGTTCCAGCAGCTGTCCGGGTGGTTAGTCTCAGACCATCCCGCAGGAGAAGAAGCCGGATGTGGAGGTCCTGGGCTGGCATGGTTACACGTGGCCTGTGGTTGTGAGGCCGGTTGGACATATTGCCAAATTCTCTAAAACGACATTAAGGTGGTTTATGGTAGAGAAATTAACATTAAATTCTCTGGCAACAGTTCTGGTGGACATCCCTGCAGTCAGCATGCCAATTACACGCTCCCTCAAAACTTGAGATATCTGTGGCATTGTGTTGTGTGATAAAACTGCACATTTTAGACTGGCCATTTATTGTCCCCAGCATAAATTGCACCTGTGTAATGATCATGCTGTTTAATCTTGATATGCCACACCTGTCAAGATGGATTATCTTGGCAAATAAGAAATGCTCACTAACAGGGACGTAAACAAATGTGTGCACAATTTGAGAGAAATAAGCTTTTTATGTTGTATGTACATTTTCTGTTTTATTTTTTTCAGCTCATGAAACATGGGACCAACATTTTAGATTTTTGTTCAGTTTAGATCTGCCTGGATCTCCCTGACTGAATACAGTGCACACCCATAGACCTCTCTTGGATCTATGCTGATAATTGACTGCTCCTTTGGCTGCCTGTTGAGCAGCACACTGATCTCCTGGTGTGTTACCAGATTCAAAAGAGCACCATGTCAGTCAGGACAACAATCGCCCCAGGCAACAAAGGCAGTCCTGCTGACAGCAGGCCGGGCCCCTATATACTATATCTCTCCTGCTCCACTGCTTGCTATTCAACAACTAGTTTGCAGCTGTGCTACTGTCGGTCGTTGACCCATTTCTTTCCAGTACCACACCTTTGTTGTGCCCCCTTTGTGTGTGCTTGTGTTTTGGTGAGCTCACACACGGCTCACATGTCCTACTACAAACCACATATTGGATAATTTGATCAAGGTTATTATTGATTATTGAATGGTCTTTTTAGAGAGCCATTACTTTGTGTTAATTGTTTAATTACCATGGTTTGAATAATGTATTTTTGTTATTTATTCTTTGAAGAAAATATTTGCGTTGACTTTATGCTTACATGTCATTGTCCAACCAAAGGGGACTTCCATGAGCTTTGTTAAATCAACCCTGTTAATCTCGTCTTGCCCTAAAAGTTTTGAAGCCGCACTGGGCACTGTACTATGTCCCTCCATATATTTAGCCTGCTCCCCCTTCCCCTCCACGACTCCAGGAGAAATACATGATGTAACCACGGGAGCCAAAGTCGTGATGTCAGATCACCCCACTCGGTTTCCGAGTTCCCCATTGGTCGAATTCTCTGGTTCTACAGACAGAGTCATCACTACGGGCCACACAAGCTTGAACAGTTGTTAGCCCACCCCTGCTTGGCGTTGATTGGCTGTTAAGGACAAGCCCATAATAAACACCCATGCTTTAGTTTTCCAGAGGACAATGCCGTTTTCTCGATTATAAAACGTAATTAATGCATTATATAAGTAAAGACCACAAAACAAAACAAATATTAAAAACATGACATTTCCACTTTCAATTGATAAATTTGGCACTTGAAGAAGCTTATTAACGTTTGATATGTATTTCCCCACAGTGTTCATCCTAAATTATAGTAGTAGTAGTAGAAACACAGCTTTTTATTATTTGCAATAGCCATGCACAAATGTAAATACCATGGACACTGTATATCGTCCTGGAGTTGCCAGTCAAAAAAAGATATGAGACCATGAAGGGGGAGTCAGAATTCACAAGTGGTCGAGGGTTGGCTAGAACAAGTGTCACTCATTAAGCGCTCTGTAACTAGCTGGCTAAGCATGTGGATCCTCAATGAGCACTGTTTAGCGTGAGAAGTGTGCCTCTTGGGCATCAATATGAAGACAGAAGGCACTATTTGACAGATCAATAACAGAGTTTATCTCACTGGAATAATTGCAAATGTAGCTAGATACACAAACATCGATTTAAGTGGAAATCGTAAGTTTTTAGCCACAGTGAGTTAGCTAACCATAACGAGACAGCAAAAATGAACTTGTCTTTTGACGATCAGTCACTGGATAATCTGGATCCAACCATATCCCTAAATGACCCCAGCGATATTGACACGGCTCTGCTCAATGACATAGATGGTAAGAACGTTAAGCTTACTAGTAAACTAGCTAGCAAAACGGACAACTTTAACTTAGTAACGCGTTAGCTGTTGTTGTTGCGAATGTTAGCTAGCTAAACAAGTGACAGCAATAGCAGCAACACATACATGAAACAGCTTGTACACAGCGTTACTGAGTGAGGTATCATTAAGTACCTATAGGCACCCAGTGAGTAATTTAGAATGATGTACAGTTTAGTTAGCAAGTTAGTTAACTTACATTAGTTATGACCTTAAATCAAATTAACGAGCTTTATATTAGACTCAAACAGTAACGTAATGTGGTAGTAGGAGAAGGCTTCCTTCTCTCAGGGTCGAGGAGAATCCTAGCTAACCGTATGGAGCTAGCTAGCTAGCTACTGTCTGAGTTCAGTGCTTGTTTTTCTGTTGTTGCTGCTCTCGTTTTTGCGTTTTGGTTCTGATTTAACTCTAGACATTTTATATATGCTATTTTGCATGTTATTGATAACTTAAAACAATGTGTATACTACACGAGCTGATAGTTCACTGTTAGCTTGTGTGTGATGAACGGAACAGACGCTAGTTAATGTGCCCCGCCCCCTCCAACTTGTCCTGCTGACATCACGACGAGGTTAATGTCGAGCGTTCCCAGTCGGGTTCATTTCAAGAGGCGTGAAATAAGTCTATAACATGAATCATGATCTGATGGTTGCTTTTTACCCATCCATATATAATTCATATTTATGTATGAATGAATCATATATTGCAGTCTTATTAATAATGTTAATCGTTTATATTTAAATTAGTTAAGTTATATCGAACCTAGTTAAGTTAATGCATCAGTGCATTCAATTGAATGGTGGCTATTCGATTCGTTGGTGATATTAACTAATGTTATTTGTCAGTATAATCAGTGGTTGGTTGTTTGCCAACAACTGCTCTGCTGCAGCATCTCACCCTTCATTGATTCCATGCACTACCCTAAAAATTGACCGAGAGTAACCCAGCACTAAATTGTCCCATAGTAACCTCTTCTCATTGAAACCACAAGTGCTTCCTCTCTTTCTATCTTGGGGGCTGGTCTGCATTGCAAGTGTCTGAGGCACTTTCTGATTGGTCGGCAGTGATCACCTCATACAAAACATTGGTTTACAAATCCAGGCTAGTCAGACTGGTGTGCCAGTGCAGACAGAGAGCAAAGGCAGAAGCATGAAGTGTGTTCCGTTATTACTGGACCTAGTCCTTATAACATATGACTATTAGCTTGATGATTTGGTCTAAGATTAAACACAATGGTATTTCTCCTTGCCAGGGAACAGCCTCCTCACTGTGCTGTATGAATTTCATTTGGGATAGCCTAACCTACCACTTATTTCTGTTGGAAATCCAGAAGCTATAGACAATATTTATGAGCATCTCTAGCTGATAAAACAAGTATGCTATACAGTGTATTACCCTAAAACAAGGCCTGTTGTATTATTAGAGAATAACGTTTCAGTGTGAGTAATTAACTTGCTACTATTACTCAGTTCCATGTTCTAATGTAAAGTGCTACCATGCCATGTTTACCTGGAGGGTGCATCATAGCATAGTAAACATCACCCTTTTCATCAACACTCAATTCTTCTTGCGTCCCCATCCTCACCTACTCAGGGTTGTTGTCCTTTTGACAGACCGTGTGCATCATAATGCTGTGAATAGTAGTGAAGTAGCTGCAGGTCTGGGATGGTGTGACTGTGATCATAGTGTATTGTGTTGCCCATCTCGCTGTGGCCCTTTTGGAGCCCATTAGAGTGGCATAGAGCCAGTCTGCTCTGCTGCAGGGGCCCATAATAACCGCATTACTGACCAGGACTAAACTGAGCTGGCCCCATTTACTGTCCTGCTCTACTTCTCAGATCAGGGCCCATATCCCCAAAGTATCCGAGTATGAGTGGTGTTCTAGGATCAGATCTTTTGTGTTCATGATAATCTGATTCATTATGATCAAAGCGGATCTTAGATCAGCACCTACTCTGGGACACTTTGAGCCCAGTTCTTGGTTTTTCTAGTGGAGTTAGGGCAGAGATTAAGTGACACATTACCATGTGGTGTGGCGAGAGAGATGGGAGAAATGCTCTGTCAGTCAGTCACCCAGTGGTTCAAGTCTTAATTTAAGCCTTTAGTTGACAATCATGAAATGCTCCGATTGGGTTACAGGGTTTTATCTCTGCTCCATTCAGAGGCTCAGAAACGTGGTTTGGTCATTGGGAGGCACGCTGATGCACCCATCCCGTTAGCGAGATCATTTACGCCAACATCAGCTGGATTGCAGTGCGCCAAATTCAAATTAAATGACTAAAAATATGAAATGTTCATGAAATCATAAGTGCAATATAGCAAAACACATCGTAGCTTGTTGTTAATCCACCTGGCGTGTCAGATTTCAATAAAGCTTTTCGGCGAAAGCTATATATATATATATATATATATATATATCCAAGCGTTTATGTAAGAACATCTCTCTGTCGGCAAAATGTTACAAACAGCTAGCCGCCAAGTAGATTGGTCACGAAAGTCAGAAAAGCAATAAATTAAATCGCTTACCTTTGATCTTCGGCTGTTTGCACTCATAAGACTCGCAGTTACAAAATAAATGTTCCTTTTGTTCCATAAAGATTATTTTTATATTCAAAATATCTCCATTTGTTTGGCGTGTTATGTTCAGAAATCCACAGGCGCGAGCGGTCACGACATCGCAGACAAATTCCAAATAGTATCCGTAATGTCCACAGAAACACGTCAAACTTATTTTTTATAATCAATCCTCAGGTTGTTTTTTCAATATATAATCGATAATATATCAACCGGTACTTTAGCTTTGTCAATAGGAGAGAGAGACACAATGGCTGCTCCAAACTTTTGCGCAAGCAAAATTCTGGGGACACCCAGCTGATGTGATCTTTCTCGCTCATTTTTCAAAATAAAAGCTTGAAACTATGTCTAAAAAATGTTCACACCATGGGGAAGCAATAGGAAAAGGAATCTGGTTGATATCCCTTTAAATGGAGCGAAGGCATGTTATGGAACATGGAATTTTAAAAATAGAAGCCACCTCCTGGTTGGTTTTTCCCCAGGTTTTCGCCTGTAATATCAGTTCTGTGATACTCACAGACAATATTTTGACAGTTTTTGAAACTTTAGGAGTGTTTTCTATCTTAATCTTACAATTATATGCATATTCTAGAATCTGTGCCTGAGAAATAGGCAGTTAAATGTGGGTATGTTTTTCATCCAAAATCAAAATACTGCCACTCCCCCTACACTCAAGAGGTTTTTAAGATGTTCAAAATGAGTGCAGTATGGAGTGAACAAAAGGCTCTGCTGTGTGTGTGTGTGTACAGCTGTTTGTTCCAGTCTAGCTTTAACACATGATTCAACTAATCACAGTCTTCAACATATATTACTTTGTTTTAGTTTTGCCTTATTTGACCATCTTCTCCTGATTTCTGTGGCAATGTCATGGTTAACAAGGCATCCCCTGTCTCTCTCTGTCTCTGCTTCTCTCAATCTATGGAGTACTCTGACTATATCCCCATCTCTCCTCAGACATGCTGCAGCTCATCAACACACAGGACATGGTGGAGTTCAACCAGGACATGGCGGGTCTCTTTGACCCCCCTCAGTTCACAGGGGTCACCCCTACCCAGGACCTCCCTGCCCTCAGCCTGCCCCACTCCACCACCTCCCCTCCATCCAACACCTCCTCAATCCTGAGCAGCAGCCCCCACCTTGATGCTCTCCTGGGGCCCCCCATCATCCGCAGTTCCTCCCCCCCAGACAAGGCCTTCCACCCCCCACCTTCCAGCAGTCGCCCCTGGCCCAAGTCACCACCTCCACCCCTGTACCACTGCCTAGGCCGCAGCCAGCTCCCCAGCAGGGCTCTCCATCAGCCCAGGCTGCTCAGGGTCTCAGGCAGCCCAAGGTTGACCTGCCCCTGCCGGTCCTCTCCCCCCAGCCCCTGTTCCAGTCCAGCTTCCTCCCCCAGCCTCCTCCCCCCATACTGTACCCGGCCAGAGCCCCGTGTTCAGCGCCGCCCCCCAAGCCCTGTTCACCTCTCCTGCCCTCCAGCAGTCTCAGGCCCACACCCAGCAGATACGGATTAACTACAGCACCCAAAATGGCTACAAAGGTGAGGAACAGATTGTCTCCATTCCTCTGTATTAATAGTTGAAATGCTGGTAGTAAATGGATGAGAGTCACAAAATAAGGCCAAGGGAGAAAAACGAATGCAAGGAAACGTACAACTGAGTCACTCCCCCTAATCCTAACCCCTTCCACGTGGAGATGAAACATAGCTATTTTAATGGTTGTAGGGGTTTCCCCATGGCCCTCCCTGCTCAGCCCTGTCCTGCCAGGCAATGGGAGGGACGGAGGGACCCCACCATGTGTTGCTAGTAGTAGAGCCACATGGTCGTTAAGACGTCTTATTTATGATGCAGAGCAGGGCCATGCTGTTGTGTCTGGATGAGAGCAGAGCATGACTGGAGGAACAGTTTACACATGCTCACACTCCTACTGTCTCACCCACTCTCTCTCTGTCTCTCTCTCAAGGCGAAAGGTAGGGACTGACAATGAAAACTGGTATACAAAGCACAAACACTCACTCCCTGAAGAAAGTCCACTTGGTGTTATGTTATGAGGAGGTAGAGTTGTGTTCTATGGTGCAGTAACAGTAGTAGTTCAGCATGTTTCCAAAGGAGAGTCAGTGGGTTACTCAACAACCTCCGCTGACTGTCAGTCAAAATCCCAATCTAATACCCGTTGGTCAGAGTGAAGGGCCGTCCCTGAGGCTGAGAGGGTTTTTTGTCTACACTCTCTGAGCCATATTCAGATATACACACCTTGCATACCTGTGCAACACTGTCCCTTTAAGTGTCTCGCTACACTCGCATTAACATCTGCTAACCATGTGTATGTGACAAATAAAATGAGATTTGAAACTACAGTAAGATATCTGCCCCATGCAGCCATGCCCCAGCATTACAAACCTACTGACTCTGTGTAGACCAATGTCTTTACAGCCACCTGTACTGTTATGTTACACACTGCCTGCTACAGTCATCATATCGTATGTTTTCTAGAGGTCAAAGGTAATTCCTACAATGATAATCCATACTGTTATAAGTGTCTTTATAGCTACCAAACGTACCGTAGTGTCCACTCCCCGCTTCAGCCAGTATCCCATAATGATATCACTCACCAGGGGGAAAGGTCATACACTACTAAGCCACGCAAAAAATCTATGTGAACTTTGGCCTCGCCAAAGACTTATGGTGACGACAGTTTATACGGTGTTTTAGTTTTACAGCTGGTTTTACAGCTGGTTTTACAGCTTGAACTATTTCAAACACAATTGAGTCCATACCAGCAGGACGTTTTGAACCCAGAAACAAATTTTTAAGTACTCCCTCCTTGTTTCAGGCAGTTTTCTTCCATTTGGTGCCTAATGAACATGACCCTGATTATCTTTCTAGCTGTCAATCATCAAGGAGGCCCCGCCCAGCCCATGGTCAGCCTGCCGTCGTCCCCTTCCGGTGTTCAGCCAATGACCATCCAGGCTCTGACCACCACGGCCCCCATCCTGACCACCTCAGCAAGCCCCCCAGCTCAGACCATCGCATCACATCACATTCAACAAGTTAGTTTGTTCACCTGGAGTGAGTGCGTGTGTGTGTTATGTTTGAGACTCATTAACCCTAAGAGTATCAACACACCAAAAAAAAAAAAGATTTGTTCTTTGCATTCAAACCTATTATTGTCCTGGTATTTGTTTCATTTCTAATTTATTTCAATGGAACAGAACTGCTCCCTCAGGCTTATAGTCTAACCCTCCATCTCTCTCTCCCTCTCCCTCGCTCCTCCTCCTCTCAGGTATTGCTCCAGCCCCAGTTTATCAAGGCTGAGTCTCTGCTGCTGACCACCCTGAACCGTGACCCCTGTATGGTCACTACTGTGGCCTCTCCATGCATCACCTCCCTGGCCACCACCACATCCCAGACCACCCACTCACTGCAGGTAGGAACCACATCCCAGACCACCCACTCACTGCAGGTAGGAACCACATCCCAGACCACTCACTCACTGCAGGTAGGAACCACATCCCAGACCACCCACTCACTGCAGGTACGAACCACATCCCAGACCACTCACTCACTGCAGGTAGGAACCACCACCACAGCCCAGACCACCCACTCACTCCAGTTAGGAACCACCACCACAGCCCAGACCACCCACTCACTCCAGTTAGGAACCACCACCACAGCCCAGACCACCCACTCACTCCAGTTAGGAACCACCACCACAGCCCAGACCACCCACTCACTCCAGTTAGGAACCACCACCACAGCCCAGACCACCCACTCACTCCAGTTAGGAACCACCACCACAGCCCAGACCACCCACTCACTCCAGTTAGGAACCACCACCACAGCCCAGACCACCCACTCACTCCAGTTAGGAACCACCACCACAGCCCAGACCACCCACTCACTCCAGTTAGGAACCACCACCACAGCCCAGACCACCCACTCACTCCAGTTAGGAACCACCACCACAGCCCAGACCACCCACTCACTCCAGTTAGGAACCACCACCACAGCCCAGACCACCCACTCACTCCAGTTAGGAACCACCACCACAGCCCAGACCACCCACTCACTCCAGTTAGGAACCACCACCACAGCCCAGACCACCCACTCACTCCAGGTAGGAACCACCACCACAGCCCAGACCACCCACTCACTCCAGTTAGGAACCACCACCACAGCCCAGACCACCCACTCACTCCAGTTAGGAACCACCACCACAGCCCAGACCACCCACTCACTCCAGGTAGGAACCACCACCACAGCCCAAACCACCCACTCACTCCAGGTAGGAACCACCACCACAGCCCAAACCACCCACTCACTCCAGGTAGGAACCACCACCACAGCCCAGACCACCCACTCACTCCAGTTAGGAACCACCACCACAGCCCAGACCACCCACTTACTCCAGTTAGGAACCACCACCACAGCCCAGACCACCCACTCACTCCAGTTAGGAACCACCACCACAGCCCAGACCACCCACTCACTCCAGGTAGGAACCACCACCACAGCCCAAACCACCCACTCACTCCAGGTAGGAACCACCACCACAGCCCAAACCACCCACTCACTCCAGGTAGGAACCACCACCACAGCCCAGACCACCCACTCACTCCAGGTGACCAGGTGGCGAATCGCATCTCTGCATGTCTGGCAGACCAGTGTGGATGACGGATCACCACCCAAGCTGAACCGGCAAGACAGCTGCTCTTCCTCCCGGGGAAGGACTGCCCGTTCCATGATCTCGAACGGTTGACAACTCCATTGTGTCCTCCTCCCAGAGCCTAAGAACCTTGGCATCCCCACCCTGTCGTTCTCAACTAACATCAGTTCCTTAGGTTCATGCTCTACAACACCACCCTGCCTCACACAGGAAGCGGCCAGGACCTAATCCAGGCACTTGTCATCTCCCGTCTGGATTACTGCAACTCGCTGTTGGCACCCTGCCTGTGCCATTAAACCCTACAACTCATCCAGAACGCCGCAGCCCGTCTAGTGTACAACCTTCCCAAGTTCTCTCACGTCACCCCACTCCTCCGCTCTCTCCACTGGCTTCCAGTTGAAGCCATCCGCTACAAGACCATGGTGCTTGCCTACGGAGCAGTGAGGGGAACGGCACCTCAGTACCTCCAGGCTCTGATCAGGCCCTACACCAAATAAGGGCACCATCCACCTCTGGCCCAGACCTACCACACAGTTCCCGCTCAGCCCAGTCAAAACAGCTCTGGCCCCCAATGGTGGAACCACCACCACACCTTCCGGAGACCCAGAAACCCCCCTCTTTAAGGAATACCCAGGATAGGAAGTAACCAGATGCACTATTGTAAAGTGGCTGTTCCACTGGATGTCATAAGGTGAATGCACCATTTGTAAGTCGCTCTGGATAAGAGCGTCTACTAAATGACTTAAATGTAAATGTAAATGTAGGTAGGAATCACATCCTAGAGCACCCACTCACTGCAGGTAGGAACCACATCCTAGAGCACCCACTCACTCCAGTTAGGTACAACCACCACAGACCAGACCATCCACTCACTCCAGGTAGGAACCACCACCACAGCCCAGACCACCCACTCACTCCAGTTAGGAACCACCACCACAGCCCAGACCACCCACTCACTCCAGGTAGGAACCACCACCACAGCCCAGACCACCCACTCACTCCAGGTAGGAACCACCACCACAGCCCAAACCACCCACTCACTCCAGGTAGGAACCACCACCACAGCCCAAACCACCCACTCACTCCAGGTAGGGAACCACCACCACAGCCCAGACCACCCACTCACTCCAGTTAGGTACAACCACCACATACCAGACCATCCACTCACTCCAGGTAGGAACCACCACCACAGCCCAGACCACCCACTCACTCCAGTTAGGAACCACCACCACAGCCCAGACCACCCACTCACTCCAGGTAGGAACCACCACCACAGCCCAGACCACCCACTCACTCCAGTTAGGAACAAGATGGTAGAAATAATAATGTCATAAAGTAGTAACAGCATTTAGAAATGGTAATTTTCCCAAAGAAAAATGGTCTAAAAGTATTTTTATGGTAGTGGAAGAATAGAAAGTATTGTGGTGTATAGGACATCGTGTCAAACATACTGCCTGTTTGAGGGGGAAACAGACTTAATATACTTGATGATGACTAAAACTGAATGGAAACTGTGTAGAAATGGTCTTGGACCTACATTCATACAGTTTCCTCTGTCCAGCTCACCAATGCAAAATTCCAAAAACGATGGATAGAGAACAATTTCTTGCACATTTTGACGGCAATGGTATCTACCACATTTTCATTGCGGCCCTCTGGACGTCGTTGAAGCCCGAATGAGTTTGACACCCTGATCTAGATGCTACTTTAGTGATTGTCTTCTTAGAAACAATGTCTCTCCCTCTTCTTTCTTTCTCCCTCCCTCTCTTTCTCTCCCTCTTTCTTTCTCCATCCCTCCCTCCCTCTCTTTCTCTCCTCCCTCTTTCTTTCTCCATCCCTCCCTCCCTCCCTCTTTCCCTCCTCCCTCTTTCTTTCTCCCTCCCTCTCTCTCTCCTCCCTCTTTCTTCTTCCATACTCCCTCCCTCCCTCTCTCTCTCTCCCTCTAGGCTCTGATGAGTGGTGGCACCTTCCTGACCACAGTGCCAGTGATGATGGACTCTGACAAGCTGCCCATCAACCGTATCACAATCAGCAGTAAACCTATGGGCCTGCCCCCCAAGGGCGAGAAGCGCACCGCCCACAACGCCATCGAGAAGCGCTACCGCTCATCCATCAACGACAAGATCCTTGAGCTTAAAGACCTGGTGGCCGGGACTGAGGCCAAGGTATTAATATTGGAAATATATACGTATATTTAAAAAAAAACATATTTGCAAAATATTATTTGCAACATACATTTTAAGCAGGAGATTCCCATTGAGATACAGTAGAGCTTTCAAGAACTGAATCATCTGACAGAGAAAAGTAACTGGCTGTGTCCAAATACCCATACTAGCGTACTACATTCTGCATACTCATTTAGGCTGATCTAGTTTAAGTCACTCGTCTTTTCCGACTCGAGTGTTTGACAACAGCTGATAATTAGATAAATTGACACGCTGTACCAAAACGAATGAATAGCATTAACGAGTCAACGCAATCGCATATTTTTTTCAAAATACTATACATTATATATATTTTTTGCATACTGTTTAGTACGCTAGTATGGGTATTGGGACACGGCCACTGTTTTGTTTGTGGATTCCAATGTCAAGACGTTAATGCTGTGTTTGTATTATATCGAGGGAAGCTCATTGGTTGCATTCAAATGCATACTGTTTATCAGAGGCTCTTAAAATCTTGCATTACATTTATATTCAACTTTTTCTTCTGCTAAGCTGCTCAACAAGATGTATTCACCTTTTTCTTCTGCTAAGCATCTCAACAAGTTGTTGTATTTACCTTTTTCATCTGCTAAGCTGCTCAACAAGATGTATTCACCTTTTTCTTCTGCTAAGCAGCTCAACAAGTTGTTGTATTTACCTTTTTCATCTGCTAAGCAGCTCAACAAGTTGTTGTATTTACCTTTTTCTTCTGCTAAGCTGCTCAACAAGATGTATTCACCTTTTTCTTCTGCTAAGCATCTCAACAAGTTGTTGTATTTACCTTTTTCATCTGCTAAGCTGCTCAACAAGATGTATTCACCTTTTTCTTCTGCTAAGCATCTCAACAAGTTGTTGTATTTACCTTTTTCATCTGCTAAGCTGCTCAACAAGATGTATTCACCTTTTTCTTCTGCTAAGCATCTCAACAAGTTGTTGTATTTACCTTTTTCATCTGCTAGTTGTTGTATTTACCTTTTTCATAGCTGCTCAACAAGATGTATTCACCTTTTTCTTCTGCTAAGCATCTCAACAAGTTGTTGTATTTACCTTTTTCATCTGCTAAGCAAGATGCTCAACAAGATGTATTCACCAAGATGTATTTTTTCTTCTGCTAAGCATCTCAACAAGTTGTTGTATTTACCTTTTTCATCTGCATCTCAACAAGTTGTATTCACCTTTTTCTTTGTATTTACCTTTTTCATCTGCTAAGCTGCTCAACAAGATGTATTCACCTTTTTCTTCTGCTAAGCATCTCAACAAGTTGTTGTATTTACCTTTTTCATCTGCTAAGCTGCTCAACAAGATGTATTCACCTTTTTCTTCTGCTAAGCATCTCAACAAGTTGTTGTATTTACCTTTTTCATCTGCTAAGCTGCTCAACAAGATGTATTCACCTTTTTCTTCTGCCAACAATCTGCTAAGCTGCTCAACAAGATGTATTATTCACCTTTTTCATCTGCTATTCACCTTTTTCTTCTGCTAAGCAGCTCAACAAGTTGTTGTATTTACCTTTTTCATCTGCTAAGCAGCTCAACAAATTGTTGTATTTACCTTTTTCTTCTGCTAAGCTGCTCAACAAGATGTATTCACCTTTTTCTTCTGCTAAGCATCTCAACAAGTTGTTGTATTTACCTTTTTCATCTGCTAAGCTGCTCAACAAGATGTATTCACCTTTTTCTTCTGCTAAGCATCTCAACAAGTTGTTGTATTTACCTTTTTCATCTGCTAAGCTGCTCAACAAGATGTATTCACCTTTTTCTTCTGCTAAGCATCTCAACAAGTTGTTGTATTTACCTTTTTCATCTGCTAAGCAGCTCAACAAGTTGTTGTATTTACCTTTTTCTTCTGCTAAGCAGCTCAACAAGTTGTTGTATTTATCTTTTTCATCTGCTAAGCAGCTCAACAAGTTGTTGTATTTACCTTTTTCTTCTGCTAAGCAGCTCAACAAGTTGTTGTATTTATCTTTTTCATCTGCTAAGCAGCTCAACAAGTCGGCAATTCTGAAGAAGGCAATAGACTACATCCGCTACCTGCAGCAGTCCAACCAGAAACTGAAAAAAGAGAACATGGCCCTGAAGATGTCTGCCCAGAAGAACAGTGAGTGGTTCTTCTCCTCCCTGCCCTGGCTCTTCTTCTCCTTCTATGCCTGCCCTTTCCTCTCTTCCATCCTCCCTTTATCATGATCCTATTGTTATTCTTTATGAAGAAGAAGGATTCTTCATGGCTAAAGCTTTTAATTGCTTAAAGAAGTGCTTTGTGAAATGCAGTCATTGTCTGATAGCTAGTGCTGGTTGTGCTCGGATCAAGAGCTGGGCCCGTATTCATAAAGCGTCCCAGAGTAGGATGGCTGATCTAGGATCAGGTTCCCCCTGTCCATATAATTGTATTCATTATGATTTAAAGGCTAAACTGATTCTAGATCAGCACTCTGAGACATTTTATGGATACAGATATAGTTGTCATAACAGTGATGAGGTTGGCCTGAACTATTGTGAGGTTGATCCATTCTTTCTCTACCTCCCTCCTCTGTTTTCTCCTTCTCTCTCCTCCTTCCTCTCTCACTCCTCTCCAGAGTCTCTGAAGGACCTGGTTGCCATGGAGGTGGATGGCCCACAGACGGACGTAAAGAGCGAGCTACCCACCCCGCCGCCATCCGACGTGGGCTCTCCCACCTCCTACTCCCACTGTGGCAGCGACTCAGAACCCGACAGCCCCATGGGGGAAGACAGCAAGGTGGGTTTCACAACCTGAGACGTGAAACCTCACTGAAAAGCATTGAGTGGAGCCAGTCAGGATACTGGATGTTACCCGTAACTAGGGTTGAACTTGACCTTCACTTGAACTCTGGTGAACTCTGCATCCAGCAAATGAATAGATAAAGCATGTCTGGTTGGAGGGGTGTATACACATTGCCTGTGAGCATCAGAGGTGAACCAGTTGCATACACCGCTTGAGCAAGACATTAATTAGCATTTTTTTTACTACGTTCCTCCATTGAGTTAAAAAAACTTCTGATTCCAGGAGGACCATGAGCTGTTGCTATCGATAAGATGTCTGACTCATAATTTTCACCTCGAATAGAAGTAGAGGGACTTTTGTCAGAGGTTGCTTGTTGTGAGCGCTGAGGGAACTTTATGCACTTGGCCAGATGATTCTGCATCGTTGTTGCATTCTGCACGTATGATTTGACACAGTATTTGCAAATGTACGCTGCCTTTCCTTCTACATTAGCTGCAGGGAAATGTCTCCACACATCAGATAGTGCCCGTGGCATTTTCCTGTAAAGATGAAAACAAATACAATTCCATGTAAAGATCAATGGTTAAGCAGTTAGATTAAACAACTCCTTTGTAAGATAAATGTTTTAAAATGAAACATGTATGGAAACAGGTGAATTAACACTCCTCAGTTAGCAGCCTCAAGCAATTAAAACCAACATGGTAGCAGAAACTAACTAGCATAAATTGTTAACAAGTTATAAATGATTTAAACACACTTTGCTGTAGGCTACTATTTACTAGTTAACAAATAATCATGTTTGTCATATAAAATATATTCACCCCACCCAGTATTGTAATCAAAACTTACCAGAAAGCATGTAGTCCTTGGCTCAGACAGTGTATAAGTGTGGGCTCAATAGCATCTCATTAGAGTGCAATATCTTGAGAATTGGCTGTACATCTGATGGAAGAGTGCACTGCACATGTGATGGATGAATGCACTGTCCATGCAGAGGGTTGGAATTCCATTGAATTGGAGATAGTTTAACCAAAATATGCCACAGACCTAGAATTGCCTTGTCTGTACCACAAAAAAGGTTCACTGTTATAAGCTAACATTTTTGAAGAATTTAAGCAAAATTCCCCAAATTCCAGAGCTTAACTTCCCATGGAAAATTTCCGGAAATTTCCCGGAAAGTTTCAGACCCATTGCAACCCAACCCATAACTAACAACATGCATCCTGTAGCAACAAGGCTGGAGACAAACTTAAACAGAGAAGCTAAACCATTGTTTTGTTCAATGGCTAACCATTGGTGTCTCCAATTATCATGGAAGGTAAAACTTACGATAATAAATTATAGTTCTTAGTTCTAATTCCCTGATTACAATTCTAGTTCCAGTTCCATCTCTGCCTCTTGCTTTAGTTCTATTTCTAACCCTGACTCCTTGTGTTCTGTCCTCTCCCGTCCAGCCGGCGGTCAATCTGATGGACACGTCCGCGTCCACTCCGGGCAGTGCTGGCATGCTGGACCGCTCCCGCATGGCGCTGTGCACATTCACCTTCCTCTTCCTCTCCCTCAATCCCCTGGCTGCCATGCTGTGTGGAGGGATGGGCTCCAGCACCACCGCTAACAACCAAGCAGTGCATCCTGGGACAGGCAGGATCATGCTGGGCCTAGACAACGCAGGTATGGAGGGAGGGAAGAAAATGGGGAGGGTGGCGGAGGTGTGTATCTTACTCCTAGTGAGTTCATCTAATACTCCCATTTGTATTTTCTTGTAAGTCCATCTCTTCTTTGTCTGTGTGTGTGTTTGCGTGCGCGTCTCAAACTCGTTATGTGTTGTTGTATCTCCAAAAGTCATTCTGTGTGGGTGTCTCCAAAAGTCATCCTCTCTCTGTGTTTTCCTCCTAGCTGACTCGTGGGGCTGGATGGACTGGGTGCTACCCACTCTGTTGGTGTGGCTGCTGAATGGTGTGCTGGTGGCTGGGGTTCTGGTCAGAGTGTTGGTCTATGGAGAGCCAGTCACCAGGCCCCACTCTGGATCCTCCGTGCTGTTCTGGAGGCACCGCAAGCAGGCAGACCTCGACCTGGCACGGGTGAGAATATGGAGAATGTGATTTCGTCAAAATGGCATCCTATTCACTATATAATGCACTATGTAGGGAATCGGGTGTATGGTGTTCACTCACTGCTGTACAGTGGTTCTTCCTTTAAAAGTTACAAGCTTATGCTGCGACCATTAGTGCTAGATGGTGGCATTCTGTCATTGCGCCACACTATCACAGGGCGGAGTTAGAACGCTGATCTATCGATAGTCTAAACTGTGGCACAAATTGACTGTCTTTTCTTAAATGAATGGAAGTGTTTTCAGTCTGAGAGTCTCCTCTGGCACTAGAGTCCTGCATCAGGCAACAACAAAAACTGTCGCTGTGTGCCTGGAGTTAAGCGAGAACATGGGTAAATGAGGGAATTACACTTGACATGTGGACTGACGATTTTCCCAAAAATAGGCACGGTGGGCTTTTGGTTTCTCTCACTCTAAAAACAAATAAATAATTCTAAATAACAAAACTGGCTTTATTTACAAATGATTAAGAATGTCTCACCCCGTGTTCAAGAATGGCCTTTTTCCCTTTATTCAGATTATAACCTCTCACTTTCAATTATTTGAAAACAAAATCATCTAAAATATCATATTGTGGTTAAAATCAAATATTCTAATAATAAAAAAAAAACGTTATTAATTGGAACCTTTATCAAGTGGAAGTGGGGAAAAGTAAGGAACTTGTCTGTCGGCCCTGCATTAACCTCTAGTGACACCCCATCTCGTGAACGGGACCGTTGTCATCATCTGACACTAATTAGCATAACGCAACGGACATAAATATTCCTATTCATGAAAATCACAAATGAAATCTATTGAGACACAGCTTAGCCCTTTGTTAATCACCCTGTCATCTCAGATTTTCAGAATATGCTTTACAGCCAAAGCAAGACAAGCATTTGTGTAAGTTTATCGATAGCATAGCATTTTGTCCAGCTAGCAGCAGGTAACTTGGTCACGGAAATCAGAAAGGCAATCAAATTCAATCGTTTACCTTTGATGAGCTTCGGATGTTTTCACTCACGAGACTCCCAGTTAGATAGCCAATGTTCTTTATATTATATATTTTTTTAAACATTTTTTATACTTTATATTATTTTTGTAGGCGAAATAGCTCCTTTTTTTTCTCTTCACGTTTGGCTGAGAAATCGCCCGGAAATTGCAGTCAGGAAAATGGCGAAAAATATTCCAAATTAGCTCCATAATATCGACAGAAACATGGCAAACGTTGTTTATAATCAATCCTCAAGGTGTTTTTCAAATATCTATTCGATAATATATCAACTGGGACTGGTGGCATCTTAGTAGGAGAGAGAGAAATAATGGCCGCATTTGTCCTTTACGCACCAAACACTCTGAGAGACTTCAGCTGACCACTGATGCAATGTTGACGTTCATTAGGGAAGCCATAGAAAAAGTAATCTGGTTGATAGCCCATTCACTACTCAATAGGGATGCATAGGAATGCAGAGCCTTCTAAATAAAAGTCCCTTCCTGTTTGGATTTTTCTCAGGCTTTCGCCTGCAACATCAGTTCTGTTATACTCACAGACAATATTTTTACAGTTTTGGAAACTTTAGTGTTTTCTATCCTGCTGTCAATTATATGCATATTCTAGCATCTTGTCCTGATAAAATATCCCATTTACTACAGGAACGTTATTTTTCCAAAAATGAAAATACTGCCCCCTAGTCACAATTTAAAGACCAAAATTGGTAAAAGAAAATTGTGATAAATAAAAATATATACCGGTTTCATTTAAGGACCAAAAAAATGCCAGCTCTGCCATATAGATTGTAAAATAGTTGGGAAGAGATAAACATATTGATTTTTTAATGGTAACTGTGTTCATAAAAAAAACTATGACATTGTGACCAAAGAGAACAGATGAAATTGACAGTTTTACATTTACATTTAAGTCATTTAGCAGACGCTCTTATCCAGAGCGACTTACAAATTGGTGCATTCACCTTATGACATCCAGTGGAACAGTCACTTTACAATAGTGCATCTAAAACTTAAGGGGGGGGGGGGTGAGAGGGATTACTTATCCTATCCTAGGTATTCCTTAAAGAGGTGGGGTTTCAGGTGTCTCCGGAAGGTGGTGATTGACTCCGCTGTCCTGGTGTCGTGAGGGAGTTTGTTCCACCATTGGGGGGGCCAGGGCAGCGAACAGTTTTGACTGGGCTGAGCGGGAGCTGTACTTCCTCAGTGGTAGGGAGGCGAGCAGGCCAGAGGTGGATGAACGCAGTGCCCTTGTTTGGGTGTAGGGCCTGATCAGAGCCTGGAGGTACTGAGGTGCCGTTCCCCTCACAGCTCCGTAGGCAAGCACCATGGTCTTGTAGCGGATGCGAGCTTCAACTGGAAGCCAGTGGAGAGAACGGAGGAGCGGGGTGACGTGAGAGAACTTGGGAAGGTTGAACACCAGACGGGCTGCGGCGTTCTGGATGAGTTGAAGGGGTTTAATGGCACAGGCAGGGAGCCCAGCCAACAGCGAGTTGCAGTAATCCAGACGGGAGATGACAAGTGCCTGGATTAGGACCTGCGCCGCTTCCTGTGTGAGGCAGGGTCGTACTCTGCGGATGTTGTAGAGCATGAACCTACAGGAACGGGCCACCGCCTTGATGTTGGTTGAGAACGACAGGGTGTTGTCCAGGATCACGCCAAGGTTCTTGGCGCTCTGGGAGGAGGACACAATGGAGTTGTCAACCGTGATGGCGAGATCATGGAACGGGCAGTCCTTCCCCGGGAGGAAGAGCAGCTCCGTCTTGCCGAGGTTCAGCTTGAGGTGGTGATCCGTCATCCACACTGATATGTCTGCCAGACATGCAGAGATGCGATTCGCCACCTGGTCATCAGAAGGGGGAAAGGAGAAGATTAATTGTGTGTCGTCTGCATAGCAATGATAAGAGAGACCATGTGAGGTTATGACAGAGCCAAGTGACTTGGAGTATAGCGAGAATAGGAGAGGGCCAAGAACAGAGCCCTGGGGGACACCAGTGGTGAGAGCGCGTGGTGAGGAGACAGATTCTCGCCACGCCACCTGGTAGGAGCGACCTGTCAGGTAGGACGCAATCCAAGCGTGGGCCGCGCCGGAGATGCCCAACTCGGAGAGGGTGGAGAGGAGGATCTGATGGTTCACAGTATTGAAGGCAGCCGATAGATCTAGAAGGATGAGAGCAGAGGAGAGAGAGTTAGCTTTAGCAGTGCGGAGCGCCTCCGTGATACAGAGGAGAGCAGTCTCAGTTGAATGACTAGTCTTGAAACCTGACTGATTTGGATCAAGAAGGTCATTCAGAGAGAGATAGCGGGAGAGCTGGCCAAGGACGGCACGTTCAAGAGTTTTGGAGAGAAAAGAAAGAAGGGATACTGGTCTGTAATTGTTGACATCGGAGGGATCGAGTGTAGGTTTTTTCAGAAGGGGTGCAACTCTCGCTCTCTTGAAGACGGAAGGGACGTAGCCAGCGGTCAGGGATGAGTTGATGAGCGAGGTGAGGTAAGGGAGAAGGTCTCCGGAAATGGTCTGGAGAAGAGAGGAGGGGATAGGGTCAAGCGGGCAGGTTGTTGGGCGGCCGGCCGTCACAAGACGCGAGATTTCATCTGGAGAGAGAGGGGAGAAAGAGGTCAGAGCACAGGGTAGGGCAGTGTGAGCAGAACCAGCGGTGTCGTTTGACTTAGCAAACGAGGATCGGATGTCGTCGACCTTCTTTTCAAAATGGTTGACGAAGTCATCTGCAGAGAGGGGGAGGGGGAGGAGGATTCAGGAGGGAGGAGAAGGTGGCAAAGAGCTTCCTAGGGTTAGAGGCAGATGCTTGGAATTTAGCGTGGTAGAAAGTGGCTTTAGCAGCAGAGACAGAGGAGGAAAATGTAGAGAGGAGGGAGTGAAAGGATGCCAGGTCCGCAGGGAGGCGAGTTTTCCTCCATTTCCGCTCGGCTGCCCGGAGCCCTGTTCTGTGAGCTCGCAATGAGTCATCGAGCCACGGAGCGGGAGGGGAGGACCGAGCCGGCCTGGAGGATAGGGGACATAGAGAGTCAAGGGATGCAGAGAGGGAGGAGAGGAGGGTTGAGGAGGCAGAATCAGGAGATAGGTGGGAGAAGGTTTGAGCGGAGGGAAGAGATGATAGGATGGAAGAGGAGAGAGTAGCGGGGGAGAGAGAGCGAAGGTTGGGACGGCGCGATACCATCCGAGTAGGGGCAGTGTGGGAGGTGTTGGATGAGAGCGAGAGGGAAAAGGATACAAGGCAGTGGTCGGAGACTTGGAGGGGAGTTGCAATGAGGTTAGTGGAAGAACAGCATCTAGTAAAGATGAGGTCGAGCGTATTGCCTGCCTTGTGAGTAGGGGGAAGGTGAGAGGGTGAGGTCAAAAGAGGAGAGGAGTGGAAAGGAGGCAGAGAGGAAAGAGTCAAAGGTAGACGTGGGGAGGTTAAAGTCGCCCAGAACTGTGAGAGGTGAGCCGTCCTCAGGAAAGGAGCTTATCAAGGCATCAAGCTCATTGATGAACTCTCTGAGGGAACCTGGAGGGCGATAAATGATAAGGATGTTAAGCTTGAAAGGGCTAGTAACTGTGACAGCATGGAATTCAAAGGAGGCGATAGACAGATGGGTAAGGGGAGAAAGAGAGAATGACCACTTGGGAGAGATGAGGATCCCGGTGCCACCACCCCGCTGACCAGACGCTCTCGGGGTGTGCGAGAACACGTGGGCGGACGAAGAGAGAGCAGTAGGAGTAGCAGTGTTGTCTGTGTTGATCCATGTTTCCGTCAGTGCCAAGAAGTCGAGGGACTGGAGGGAGGCATAGGCTGAGATGAACTCTGCCTTGTTGACCGCAGATTGGCAGTTCCAGAGGCTACCGGAGACCTGGAACTCCACGTGGGTCGTGCGCGCTGGGACCACCAGAGTAGGGTGGCCGCGGCCACGCGGTGTGGAGTGTTTGTATGGTCTGTGCAGAGAGGAGAGAACAGGGATAAACAGACACATAGTTGACAGGCTACAGAAGAGGCTACGCTAATGCAAAGGAGATTGGAATGACAAGTGGACTACACGTCTCGAATGTTCAGAAAGTTAAGCTAAGTTTTTCATCAAACTAGCTTCTTTCAATGGTGCCACACGTTCCAGGGTTAGGACTGTAACCACCAGAGGACTTGAAAACAATGTTTCCATAACCTACTGCAGGCCTGAAACCTAAGGGTTTAACCTTCTGAATTAATGATTATATTGAAGATAGAAGCCGCCTCTTAATGAGTCCCGAGAGCCCATCTGTTATCCAACGATTATTATTGTTACTATTAACCCTGCATTATAGATCTATAAAATCCCCTTAGATAGTAGATAACATGTTTTCCAACACTTGTTTTTCACAAGGGCTATTAGCAGGACAATAGACATGATGTGGTCCCAAAAACACCTCTCTGACATAGGGTCCAACATATCTCTTGATGTCATTGAATGTCTCGCCAGCTTTGATCCATGCCTGGCCTGCAGCACGCAAAGTTCTTTGTTTGTCAGACGAATCATTGGGTCAAAACAAGAGATGGTTAATGTTCTGAGGAAGAAAATATAAAATAAATAATCATTAGATAGTGTCTTACAGAGCCTTTCCGTAAGTTCACTCCAGTTTCTTCAACTGTCTTCTGATGTTGATGTTGTGCGATGGTGCCAGCACATTCCAGATTGCCTTTGCCGATCGCTCATCATCTTCAACCATCAGTGAGTCGATGGCTTGAATCTCCCTGGAAATGGAATACAATGTCAAAATGTGCAGCGTACAGTAATGACCAACAGTCCATTTATTTAGGCATTATGTTTAGCATTATTAGGCATATTTTACAGTATTGTCGCCTACTGTACCTGTTCATTTTCCTGGGCTTTCATGTTCGGCATAACACCGGCAAATAGCACTGTCCATGACCATAATCCCCAAGTCAAACAGTATTTTACCCACATGTTTAATTATCCAAGACTCCTTTCTCTTCTCTGTGCTGGAGTTCTTTTAAGTCGCCCACCCCTGATGGGCTATCAGCAGGACAACAGGCTGCGTTGTTTTATAACCTCATCTGGATGGTTCCATAACTAATTACTATGTGAATAAATATCACTGAATGACAGAAATATTGGAATAAAGTAGGCTAATGAAGGCAACAAATGGTTGCTTACTGGAACACCCAAAGTCATCCAATTGTTATAAGAGGATTTGAAGCAGTAGCCTACCAGTGTGTAGGTTTTTCTGCACCGTTTTGCACTCCTCTAAGACAAGCATGGGGACTAGACTTGATAAATCAATGAGATTTTCATTTTCACTGAATCTATTTGGGTATTGGTTAGCCTGCAATTAGGGTGTGGAAATGTTCGGATTACTTTGCTCTTCACTCGCAGTCACTTAGTAGCCTACTCCCGACCGGTCACGTTGTACAGTGCCATATTTTCCTAATGGAAACGCAGAGGCTTTCATTTTTCTTGGAGTAGACACACTATAATATTAATCAAATTAATTAAGCAAAATTTCTTATTCAATCCCGTGTACTATGTTCTTACAAAACTAAAAACAGTCAAATGCTTCTCAAAGATTCCCTCTGGTGGTCAAACTAGCAGTAACTAGCATTAATGGCAACAATGGCTGACACTTAAATAGCGTGCCATAGAATTCTGCAGTTCAACGCAACTTTTAGGAAGAACCACTCTAATGTAGATAGAAACGGGGCAATCCAAGAGGTTGCTATAAAATGAATGTCAAAACAGTTTTCTTTGCCCCATGTCATTATAAATTACACAGAATTAATCATTAGATTGTTCTCTACAATATTATAACCGGAATAAACTTGTACTTTACACGGTTGTCAAATGTAACGTTCATTTGCTGTGAGCATTTAGACTACACTGCTGTAGGTTGTATCTCTTTCAAATTTGGTGTTATGAGGTGGAATCATTTGGAGGTGTTTCAACTGGTTGGACCACTCAAAAGTCAATTGGATACCTTTGTCATTTTCACCTCCAGATCCTTGTCTTTCATTGCCTATAACTGATCAATCTACATTGAGAGGGGCTGTTTCCATGACGATTTAAAGGGAGAAGACTCAGAAATACACAATGAAAACAGGAACAGATTGTCTTCGTGGAGGGTGGATATTGAAATTCAGTCTTTTAGCTTTGTAAATAAATATATATTTAGGCCCCATTTTTTTAGTTTTGTCTTCAGTGGATTTCATTTAGAAAACGCCGTTGTCAGTTGACATCCGAAGTTAGCTCCGCCCTGCCGCAGAGCAGTGCCACAGAGTTCTATTGAGCAGTGACCACTTTTTGATTATGCTTGTGATGACATTCCATTCACTCTAAACATGCTAAATTCTCAGAGTAAATTGTTGGTAACCTTTGAACCATATATGGTAGAGGCATGGGGTTGGAACTATTGTTTTTCTGACAGAATTTTCTATTGGATGGACATATTTCTATAAACCGTGAATTAATTAAGAATTGTATGGGTGAACAGTCGGAAGCTCATGAGGTCAACAAACACACACACCCATCCCCCACCATCCATACTTACCCACCTCTCTCCCTCCCCCAATAGGGAGACTTTGCCCAGGCCAGTCAGAACCTATGGACCTGCCTCAAGGCCCTGGGTCGCCCCTTACCCACCTCTCAGTTGGACCTGGCCTGTGCTGCCCTGTGGGCCCTGCTCCGCCTCTGCCTCCAGCGACTAGGGGTGGGTCGCTGGTTGGCTGCCAGGGCTGGGGGGCTCCGTGCCAGGGGGCTCCGGGAGGATGCTCGCATGAGCAGTCGCGACGGTGCCCTGGTCTACCACCGCCTGCACCAGCTGCACATGACCGGTAGGTGGAAATTGGAAACGGGACTTGACCTGTGGCTCAAATGCTAAGGGTAAGGCTAACCTTGTCTACCTTGTCAATGTTACAAGCTAGTTGATTGATATGATTTAAGTGTCATACACCTACCGATACCCAGCCCAAATGGGCTTACAAGACACTACAGAACAAAATAACATTTGACAAATTATATGCATACAGTGATCATTGCCGGTACAGCTACACAACAGGCTACCATCTAGCTGCCCTACACAACAGGCTACCATCTAGCTGCCCTACACAACAGGCTACCATCTAGCTGCCCTACACAACCGGCTAGCATCTAGCAGCGCTACACAACCGGCTAGCATCTAGCAGCGCTACACAACCGGCTAGCATCTAGCAGCGCTACACAACCGGCTAGCATCTAGCAGCGCTACACAACCGGCTAGCATCTAGCAGCGCTACACAACCGGCTAGCATCTAGCAGCGCTACACAACCGGCTAGCATCTAGCAGCGCTACACAACCGGCTACCATGTAGCCGCCCTACACAACCGGCTACCATCTAGCCGCCCTACACAACCGGCTACCATCTAGCCGCCCTACACAACCGGCTACCATCTAGCCGCCCTACACAACCGGCTACCATCTAGCAGCCCTACACAACCGGCTACCATCTAGGAGCGCTACACAACCGGCTACCAATCTAGGAGCGCTACACAACCGGCTACCATCTAGGAGCGCTACACAACCGGCTACCATCTAGGAGCGCTACACAACCGGCTACCATCTAGGAGCGCTACACAACCGGCTACCATCTAGGAGCACTACACAACCGGCTACCATCTAGGAGCACTACACAACCGGCTACCATCTTAGCAGACGCTTTTGTCTAAAGTGACTAATAGTTCTGTGATGTGATCGCTGCAGGAATTGAACCCATAACCTTGGTGCTTTTGGCATCATCTGCCATGCACAGTGACTTGAATTTTGAAATGTGTTGCCTTTCCTTCATCCCTTGCCATGGGAAGTGTTCTGTTGCAGTCCCTGGTTAGAAGTAGAACAGCAGCAGCAGTCTCCCTGTGGCCTGCCCTGGTCTGTGTGGTGTTTACTGGCACACTTAGTTTTAGCCTGCCTGGAGAGAGAGCGATGGGCTGCACTGAGTAGCCAGAAGAAGCTTACTGACAGTACCGTCTGGTCTGGGCCCCCCCACACACTCACACCACCCAACTCTAACCCAGCTAAATCTGGCCCGACTGTCAACATGTTTGGCTTCTCCACTGCGCTCCACTCTCCTCAGACAGAAGGCTAATCCAGTGAAGAATGCATGCTCCACCGACCTCAAGGAATTATTATATTTCTATCGTCTGAAATGAGGGCGCTTGCCAAACGGGCCCCCCTTCTCTCCCTCCTCCTGTCCATACTGTTGTCCAATCAAATGGGATGGCTGGTGATCCGGCCCATTGTTTTGTGTGGGCATTGGCACTGCTGGTCTGGAGAAGCACTCTGCAGTCTTCCTGAGCCAGGGTCACAATGAGAAGGAGAGGAGGGTCGTCTCCCTGAGCCCCTCACACAGTCACAATGGCTCTTGCTCAATTGTCTAAAATGTCCGTCCTCTCCACCTCCTTTCCTTTATTGCACTGATCTGAAATATCTGACCAGGTGAAAGCCTGTCACCTTTTCACCTATCAAGTCTTTTCCAATTGGTGAAGATGAAAGGGAGGAGATTTTTAAGCAATTAAGATGGTGCCAGAGAGAGGAGGAGGGAATAGCAGAGCCCCTTCAGCCTACACCTCTCACAGCGAGAGGAGGGTCGAGCCCCCCACCCTCCCTCTCAATGAGTGTTTGGGCCTCTTCCAGTCAGCAGAATTAGGCTCATCCACACCTTAATCCTGATCACAGATCAAGACAGTCTCTGACACAATGTGCTGTTTTTCTCCTGTTAGCTTGGCTCTACACCAGGGATGGGCAACTTTGATGGGGGGTGGGGGCCACAAAAAAATTAACTCATCATGAGGGGCTGCAGTGGCTCGTGGGTCTGCGTAGCCACATCCATACCCACACATGCAGTCAGAGTCCTAGACTTTTGGAGGCCCTAAGTCAAGTTGTGTTGAGGGAGGCAGTTTTATAGCAAGTTTGCTGCAATTCTACCATTTTGCCATGGAGCGGAAAGAAGATTTAGCAATTTTATAACTAATTTCATGCAATTCTAGAAATTATGCCAATAGGGTGGAGAGAAATGTTTGCAGTTTTTAATATGATATCTAAGTGAGTGACTAACAAAATCAATGGCTGCCCCCCGTTCACTAATTCAACCATTTTCACTACAATCTACAAAATGTTAGCTGACAAGGGCTTATTAAGTGGCTGTCATTTACTGACAAAACAAGCAAAAATGCTGATGCAGCCTCATTTCGAAATGGCACATGGTGTATTCTACTATTCTAATTCTCAACAGTAAGTTGAGATGTGAAAATACTTGTTTTATTAATGCATTCACACGCACATCCACGCATACATGACTCTACCCAAACGTCCCACTGGGAACACAATGTTTTAATCAACGTTGTTCCCACTTCATTTCAATGAAGTTAACTTGAACCAACATGGTTCTACCAACTGTAGCTCAGTTGGTAGAGCATGGCGCTTGTAACGCCAGGGTAGTGGGTTCGATCCCCGGGACCACCCATACGTAGAATGTATGCACACATGACTGTAAGTCGCTTTGGATAAAAGCGTCTGCTAAATGGCATTTATTATTTATTATTATCTAGGAGCACTACACAACCGGCTACCATCTAGGAGCACTAAACAACCGGCTACCATCTAGGAGCACTACACAACCGGCTACCATCTAGGAGCACTACACAACCGGCTACCATGTAGGAGCACTACACAACCGGCTACCATGTAGCCGCCCTACACAACCGGCTAGCATCTAGCCGCCCTACACAACCGGCTAGCATCTAGCCGCCCTACACAACCGGCTACCATGTAGCCGCCCTACACAACCGGCTACCATGTAGCCGCCCTACACAACCGGCTACCATCATGCTACCATCTAGCCGCCCTACACAACCGGCTACCATCTAGCAGCCCTACACAACCGGCTACCATCTAGCAGCACTACTCAACCGGCTACCATCTAGCAGCACTACTCAACCGGCTACCATCTAGCAGCACTACACAACCGGCTACCATCTAGCAGCACTACACAACCGGCTGCCATCTAGCAGCACTACACCAACAATACATTTCTCCTTCTCCTCCAGGCATTATGAACAAACTGAGCAATCTCAAACATGCCCTGTCTGAAACAGAATTTAAGCCTCCGCTCGTCCCGTTGTCACCAACGTGTCCCTGCTCGTCCCGTTGTCACCAACGTGTCCCTGCTCGTCCCGTTGTCACCAACGTGTCCCTGCTCGTCCCGTTGTCACCAACGTGTCCCGTTGTCACCAACGTGTCCCTGCTCGTCCCGTTGTCACCAACGTGTCCCTGCTCGTCCCGTTGTCACCAACGTGTCCCGTTGTCACCAACGTGTCCCTGCTCGTCCCGTTGTCACCAACGTGTCCCTGCTCGTCCCGTTG
This sequence comes from Oncorhynchus gorbuscha, assembly GCF_021184085.1. Classification (NCBI taxonomy): domain Eukaryota; kingdom Metazoa; phylum Chordata; class Actinopteri; order Salmoniformes; family Salmonidae; genus Oncorhynchus; species Oncorhynchus gorbuscha. Next base: position 5,656,079 of record NC_060188.1, read on the forward strand.
TCACCAACGTGTCCCTGCTCGTCCCGTTGTCACCAACGTGTCCCTGCTCGTCCCGTTGTCACCAACGTGTCCCTGCTCGTCCAGTTGTCACCACCGTGTCCCTGCTCGTCCCGTTGTCACCACCGTGTCCCTGCTCGTCCCGTTGTCACCACCGTGTCCCTGCTCGTCCCGTTGTCACCACCGTGTCCCTGCTCGTCCCGTTGTCACCAACGTGTCCCTGCTCGTCCCGTTGTCACCAACGTGTCTCAGATCCTCATACAGTGGGAAATAAAACAAACACTAAATGGGTTCAGATTTCCCCAAGATCACACAGTAGGTACCTTCTCTCCTCTGCAGTACTACTGTCCAATACAGAGTTATCCACTAGCTCCCTACTCCTACACACTTTATGTAGACCTGAGAGGAATGGATGCGTGTTTTCAGGAGTCTTTGTCTGAAAATCCTGTGTGTTTTCTGTGTTTGTTCAGCCAAGCTGTCTATAATCAACGGGTGTGTGTGCAGGTAAGCTGGGCGGTAGCCACCTGTCTGCGGTTCACATGGCTCTGAGTGCTGTAAACCTGGCCGAGTGTTCAGGCTCCTGTCTCCCCGTGGCCACGCTAGGAGAGATCTACGTCTCTGCAGCCCTAAGAGTCAAAGCCAGCCTACCCAGACTCCTTCACTTCTCCTCCGTGAGTAACATAGTTCGGTTACCAAGTGGTGTGGGTGTTTGTGAGAGAGGGGGAGGCGTTGGCTATAATGTGTGGTTTGTTGCTCAGTGTATCGTGTGTGTCTCTCTGAGTCTACCTCGTTACTCACTCCTGTATCTCCATGTCTCTCTCCATCCCCAGCGTGTGTTCCTGAGCAGTGCCCGCCAGGCTTGTCTCTCCTCCAGCGGCAGTGTCCCCCCGGCCATGCAGTGGCTCTGTCACCCTCTGGGCCACCGCTTCTTTGTGGACGGGGACTGGGCCGTCCGCAGCACCCCCAAAGATAGCATCTACAGCCAGGCAGGGAACACAGGTCAGTACTGTAGACACACCTGCTGCACTGTCGGAACTAGAAGCACAAGCATTTCTCTACACCCGCAACAACACCTGCTAAACACGTGTATGTGACCAATAGCACCTTATTCCCTGGTATATAGTGTACAACTATTGACAAGAGCCCCTCAGAAGAATGAGCGTTGAGAGGCTCTACAGGTGGACAGCTTGTGTCTTTATGAAAGGAAACACCTGTCATGGAAACTGGTTATGATGAAAGCAATATGGGCAACAAGATTTCATTGTCGAAATTGGTTGCCATGACTATGCTAACCCTAATTCTTCTCTGTCTCCGTAGTGGACCCTCTGGCCCAGGTGACCCAGGCCTTTAGGGAACACCTTTTGGAGAAGGCTCTATACTGTGTGGCCCAGCCCCGGGGGGAGAAGATCCCCAGTGATGGAGAGGGGTAGGTGCAACACACAGCCAAATAGTGTTCTCAGGTTATCTGCAGAAGTCTTAAAAGTTGACTTTATCAATCCCACCGAATTTTAGCCAGTGGTGGCTAAAGTTAGCTGATGTTTCTAGTGGCTGTAAAAAAAAAACATTTAAAAAATGCCCATAGTCTACTTTCAGGGCGTGGAGAACCATCTAACATTGAGTTGTAAAATACAGAATGTTTACTTATTAATATTCTAGGCCTTATTTTGTCTTAAATTGTCTACAATCCCTTTTTGAACAAGCCTTTTACGTCTTTTAAATACTTTTAACTAACTACAGTTGAAGTCGAAAGTTTACATACACCTTAGACAAATACATTTAAACTCAGTTTTTCACAATTCCTGACATTTAATCCTAGTAAAAATTCCCTGCCTTAGGTCAGTTAGGATCACCACTTTATTTTAAGAATGTGAAATGTCAGAATAATAGTAGTGATTTATTTCAGCTTTTATTTCTTTCATCACATTCCCAGTGGGTCAGAAGTTTACCTACACTCAATTAGTATTTGGTAGCATTGCCTTTAAATGGTTTAACTTGGGTCAAATGTTTCAGGTAGCCTTCCACAAACTTCCCACAATAAGTTGGGTGAATTTTGTCCCATTCCTCCTGACAGAGCTGGTGTAACTGAGTCATTAAAAAAAAAATGAGGTCAGTTAAGAACAAATTCAGATTTTCAATGACTGCCTAGGAACAGTGGGTAAACTGCCTTGTTCAGGGGCAGAAAGACAGATTGTTTTTACCTTGTCAGCTCAGGGATTCAATAGTGCAACCTTTAGGGTTAATAGACGAACGCTCTAACCACTAGGCTACCTGCCGCGGTTTGTAGGCCTCCTTGCTCGCTCACTCTTTTTCAGTTCTGTCCTCAAATGTTCTATAGGATGGGGTCAGGGCTTTGTGATGGCCACTCCAATACCTTGACTTTGTTGTCCTAAGGCCATTTTGCCACAACTTTGGAAGTATGTTTGGGGTCATTGTCCATTTGGAAGAGCCATTTGCAATCACGCTTTAACTTCCTGACTGATGTCTTGAGTTGTTGCTTCAATATATCCACATAATTTTCCTCCTCATGATGCCATCTATTTTATGAAGTACACCAGTCCCTCCTGCAGCATAGCACCCGCACAACATGATGCTGCCACCCCCGTGCTTCACGGTTGGGATGGCGTTCTTCGGCTTGCAAGCCTCCCCCTTTTTCCTCCAAACATAACGATGGTCATTATGGCCAAACAGTTCTATTTTTTTTTCATCAGACCAGAGGACATTTCTCCAAAATGTACGATCTTTGTTCCCATGCTCATTTGCAAACCGTAGTCTGGATTTTTCATGGTGGTTTTGGAGCAGTGGCTTCTTCCTTGCTGAGCGGCCTTTCAGATTATGTCGATATAGGACTAGTTTTTCTGTGGATATAGATACTTTTGTACCTGTTTCCTCCAGCATCTTCACAAGGTCCTTTGCTGTTGTTCTGGGATTGATTTGCACTTTTCACACCAAAGTACATTCATCTCTAGGAGACAGAACGCGTCTCCTTCCTGAGTGGTATGGCGGCTGCGTGGTCCCATGGTGTTTATACTTGCGTACTATTGTTTGTACAGATGAATGTGGTACCTTCAGGCGTTTGGAAATTGCTCCCAAGGATGAACCAGACTTGTGGAGGTCTTCAATTATTTTCTGAGGCTGATTTCTTTTGATTTTCCCATGATATCAAGCAGTGGCACTGAGTTTGAAGGTAGGCCTTGAAATACATCCACAGGTACACCTCCAATTGACTCAAATTATGTCAATTAGCCTATCCGAAGCTTCTAAAGCCATGACAATTTTCCAAGCTGTTTAAAGGCAGTGACCTTAGTGTATGTAAACTTCTGACCCACTGGAATTGTGATACAGTGAATTTTAAGTGAACTAATCTGTCTGTAAACAATTGTTGGAAAACTTACTTGTGTCATGCATAAAGTAGATGTCCTAACCGACTTGCCAAAATTATAGTTTGTTATCAATACATTTGTGGAGTGGTTGAAAAACGAGTTTTAATGACTCCAATCTAAGTGTTTGTAAACTTCCGACTTCAACTGTAAGCTGTGTGTGTTCTCAAGGACAACTAATAGTATTTTAAATACTTATAACTCAGCTGTGTGTGCATTCCTCAGGGAGAACTAATATTCTTTTAAGTACTTTTAACTAACTAAGCTGTGTGTGTGTGTTCCCCAGGGAGAACTAATAAGTATTTTAAATACTATAACCCAGCTGTGTGTGCCTTCCTCAGGGAGTACTAATAGTATTTTTTAAATACTTTTAACTAACTAAGCTGTGTGTGTGTATTCCCCAGGGAGTATGCGGATGCTCTGGAGTACCTGCAGCTGTTGACTAGTGCATCAGACGCCGCCGGAGCAAACACCCAGTCCTTTGCCATCGGATCCAACATGGCCACCGTCACTGGTATGACTCCTGGCCTTATATTTATGTGTCTATATGCTGTGGTCCGAGTTTCACCTCTGCAGTTCAGGCACAATACTGGGTGTCTCTCATTTAGGGTGTACTTGACAGTGTATCTGTAGTCTAAAGTGGCTTCCTCTTCTTATCTCCTTTCCTTCAGTCACACTGATCTTCAGTAACATGTCTCTATCTTCTGACATTGCTTCCACTGATCCCTGTGTTGTCAGATCAGTGCAATCAAAGACGAGGAGAGGAAGCCACTCTAGACTATTGAGATGCCCCCTCAGATAGCCTCGCTCCTTTCAGCACCTCTCTCTCTCTCTCGCTCATTTTCTCTGAGAGGAGATGGGAGGTTAAAAGGCATGGTCCTCCGCATCGCTCCATCTACCTGTCCTGTCAAGCATCTAATCATCTTGGATAAGTATGTAGAGATGGAAGAGCTTTTGAAAGGAGACTTTTCTTGGCATGGTGTTAGATTGCCCAGTCAGCATAGCTATCTCTTTGTGTGAGTGGCGTTTGATTGGATGTGATTTATTAGGACGCCAATGGGAGCTTTTCTTACTGGGGTATGACACATAACCAAAAATACATTACAGACAAAATACTTTACATTTTAAAGTGTGTGTGTGTGTGTGTACGCGCACGCGCATCTATCAGTTACACATACGTCAGTACATACACACAACAAGTAGGTCACATGGGGGAGAGGCGTTTTTTTTATTATTATTTGTAAAAATGTATTTCACCTTTTTATTTAACCAGGTAGGCCAGTGGTGAACAAGTTCTCATTTACAACTGTGACCTGGCCAAGATAAAGCAAAGCAGTGCGACACAAACAACAACACGGAGTTACACATGGAATAAACAAGCATACAGTCAATAATACAGTAGAAGAAAAAAAAGGGGGGGAAAAAGTCTATATACAGTGTGTGCAAATGGCGTGGGGAGGTAGATGTTGGCTTTGGGGATGACCAGTGAGATATACCTGCTGGAGCGCGTGCTATGGATGGGTGCTGTTATCGTGACCAGTGAGATATACCTGCTGGAGCGCGTGCTTTGGATGGGTGCTGTTATCGTGACCAGTGAGAGGTACCTGCTGGAGCGTGTGCTTTGGATGGGTGCTGTTATCGTGACCAGTGAGAGGTACCTGCTGGAGCACGTGCTATGGATGGGTGCTGTTATCGTGACCAGTGAGAGGTACCTGCTGGAGCACGTGGTACGGGTGGGTGCTGTTATTGTGACCAGTGAGCTGAGATAAGGCGGAGCTTTACCTAGCATAGGCTTTTATTGATGACCTGGAGACAGTAGGTCTGGCGATGAATATGTAGCGAGGGCCAGCTGACTAGAGCATACAGGTCGTAGTGGTGGGTGGTATAAGGGGCTTATAATAGACTGCATCCAGTTTGCTGAGTATTGTAAGCTATTTGTTGTGCCGTGAGGTGTTGCTTTATTTGTTTTTTGAAACCAGGTTTGCTGTTGTGCTAATATGAGATGGAAGGGAGTTCCATGCACTCATGGCTCTGTATAATACTGTACGTTTCTTAGAATTTGTTCTGGACCTGGGGACTGTTAAAATACCCCTGGTGTCATGTCTGGTGGGGTAAGTGTGTGTGTCTGCCAGTGCTGTGTCTAAGATGACTATGCAAACGATTTGGAATTTCCAACACATTAATATTTATTATAACAACTCTTAGCCAAGAGACACTGGCATGCATAATATTTATATCAGCCCTCTGATTACAAGGAAGAGCCAGACGTGCCGTGCTGTTCTGGTCCAGCTGCAGCTTAACTAGGTCTTTCTTTGCAGCACTTGACCATAGGACTGGACAATAATCAAGATGACATCTAACTAGAGCCTGAAAGACTTGCTTTGTGGAGTGTGGTGTCAAAAAAGCAGAGCATCTCTTTATTACGGACAGAAGTCTCAACCAGCTTTACAACCATTGAATCTATATGTTTTGAACCTGATAGTTTACAATCTATGGTAACACCAAGTAATTTAGTCTCCTCAACTTGTTCAACAGCCACAACGTTCATTACCAGATTCAGCTGAGGTCTAGAACTTCAGTAATGATTTGTACCAAATACAATGCTCTTAGTTTAAGAAACCACTTTATTATTGGCCACCCATTCCAAATACTGCTACTCTGTTAAGGGTTTCAGTGACTTCATTAGCTGTGGTTGCTGATGTGTATATGGTTGAATCATCAGCATACATGGACACACATGCTTTGTTTAATGCCAGTGGCAGGTCATTGGTAAAAATAGAAAAGAGTAGAGGGCCTAGAGAGCTGCCCTGCGGTACACCACACTTTACATGTTTTACATTCGAGAAGCTTCCATTAAAGAACCCTGATATGGCAGAGGGTGAAAAGCAATAATGCATACATTTTCTCAACAGGTTATGGTTAATAATATCAAAGGCTGCACTGAAATCTAACAGTAAAGCTCCCACAATCTTCTTCTTATATATTTATTTTGTGCCATTGAAGTACATGTTGAGTGTCATTCTCTATAAGCATGCTGAAAGTCTGTTGTTAATTTGTTTATTTGGTCAAACACTATTTTTTTCAAAAGTTTGCTAAGTGCTGGCAGCAAGCTGATAGGTCTACTGTTAGAAGCAGTAAAGGCCGCTTTACCACACTTGGGTAGCAGAATGACTGTCTTCCCTCCAGGCCTGAGGACAGACTTTCCTCTGGGCTCAGATTAAAGATATGACAGATAGGAGTGGCTATAGAGTCAGCTACCATCCTCAGTAGCTTTCCATTTGTATGTTTTATTTAACCCTTATTTAACTAGGCAAGTCAGTTAAGAACAAATTCTCATTTACAATGACAGCCTACCATCTAAGTTGTCATTGCCAAGAGGTTTGACATTATTGATCGATGACAATAATTTTTCCACCTCTCCCACACTAACTTTACAAAATGCTTTTCTTTCAGTATTGTTTTTGTTATGCATGTGTATGATGGCTCACTGTTCGTTGTTGGCATTTCCTGCCTAAGTTTGCCCACTTATCCAATGAAGTAATCATTGAAATAATTAGCAACATCAAATGGTTTTGTGATGAATCAGCCATCTGATTTGATGAAAGCTGTGTTGGCCCAATGTTAAGCAACGGAGGTCTTCTCCCTTGGAGAGATGTGCCTATCAGTATAGCTGCAGTATTAGCAGGTTGTGACCATGCCAGAGGGGGAACATGCCAGAGAACAGCTGGATTTGATCATGTGTGAAAGGGAGAGAGATAAATGAAGGGGTGTGTCTGTGTTTCAGCATGTCTGGATAGTCCCACATAGATGTTCTAAACCTGTCAACATCGTGTCAACTAACTATCCTCTAACCTTCAACATACATTTAAATCTAGCCCTAAACCTAAACTCTTCCCTAAACTTAACCCTAGGCCTCACCCAAAACATAACCCTTGCCCTTATCCTAAACCTAACCCCAAACTTAACCCTAAACATAACCCTGAACTTAACCCCAGCAAGCTGTTGTGTATTAACAGAGTTACAGTTGATATCTCTAGATCAGCTACAGGAACTATCCCAATAATAACCTGTCTCTGTGTGTATTTTCTTTATTGACTGTGTGTAAACCTTGTCTGGGACCTCCAGGCTGTGACCTTCATTCCAAATGGTGGTCGTCGGTTGCCGTGGTGATCATTAACTGGCTCCAAGGAGACGACGCAGCGGCTGAGAGACTGTACCCCGCCGCCGAGCACCTGCCCCGTAGTCTACAGACTGCAGAGTGAGTGTACACACACGCACACACACACACAGCCGAGGGACTGTACCAAGCTGTAGTAGAACATTCCGGAGTGACATACAGATTATCCTCCCCACACACACACACACACACACACACACACACTTTCCCAGTTCTTCTCCACCACCTTTCTGAAAAGAGTTGTTCATGTGTCCTCAGGAGTCCGTTGCCCAAGGCGTCTTTGAACACGTTCCGAGCGGTGCGCGCCATGCTGACCAAACCAGAGAACTGTCAGCTGAGTCTGAGCCACAGTGAGAGGGCCAGCGGCCTGCTGAGAGACAGCCTCAACCTGGGACCACACTGTCACAGCAGCAGCCTAGACAAGGTACACACACACACACACACACACACACACACACACACACACACACACACACACACACACACACACACACACACACACACACACACACACACACACACACACACACACACACACACACACACACACACACACACACACACACACACACACACACACACACACACACACACACACACACACACACACACACAGCAGCTATGGCCAGAGCTGTGGTGCATTGTAGTTGCATTGCATGTGTCTCTCAGCTGGGTGCAATGTTCCTGCAGTGCAAGACAGAGCTGGGCCCCATACAGCACAATGAGCAGGATACATCAATACACCCTGACACACTGTTACTGCCTTTCAAACTAATGTCATTTTCAATACGCACACCATAAGGTTTGCTTCTCTCTCTTGACCCCTCTCTTTCTCTCTCTCGGTGTCTCTCTCTCTCTCTCTCTCTCTCTCTCTCTCTCTCGGTGTCTCTCTCTCTCTCTCTCTCGATCTCTCTCTGTCTCTCTCTCGGTCTCTCTCTCTCTTTCTCTTGATCTCTCTCGGTCTCTCTGTCTTTCTGTCTCTCTCTCTTTCTCTCTCCCCAGGTGGTCCAGTTGCTGCTGTGTGACCTGCTGCTGGTGATGCGGACTAACGTGTGGCGTCTGCAGCAGAGCTCCAGTCCCGGGGGTCTCTCCTTGCAGGCCTCCCCGGCCGAGCTGCACGGCTTCCAGCAGGACCTCTCCTCCCTCAGGAAGCTGGCCCAGAGCTTCAGGCCCGCCATGCGCAGGGTAGGACGTGGAGGAAGACATACATACACATGTAGACACGGGCACATGCATGTATATGGACACAGGTTGATCTAGGTAGATTTCTGACTTCTCACTCATCAAACACTGTTCTCTCTCCCTCTCAGTTGTTTCTTCATGAGGCAACCGCCAGGCTGATGGCTGGGGCCAGTCCCACGCGAACACATCAGCTCCTGGACCGCTCGCTCAGACGCAGAGCCACCCCCGGAGCCAAGACGGGTAACTGCATGGAGGGTTTTTTGTAGTTTGCGTGTGTGAGAAAGGTTGGAAGTTCTGTGGGTTTTGTGTTCCTTTTTTAAGCCTTTCATAATGAGGTCGAAAGGGACACGGCGCGATATGAGTGTTATCTGTGTAGTATCCCTCTCTGTATCCCCACAACTCACCTGTGTGTGTTGTGTGTGTGATTCTACAGAGGAGTGTGAGATGCGTCCTGGCCAGAGGGAGCAGGCTGAGGCGGTGATGTTGGCGTGTCGCTACCTGCCCCCCTCCTTCCTGTCGGCACCGGGCCAGCGGGTGGGCATGCTGGCGGACGCAGCCCGGACACTGGAGAAGCTAGGGGACAAGCGCACCCTCCACGACTGCCAGCAGATGATCATTAAGCTGGGCAGCGGCACCACTGTCACCTCTGCCTAGACGATACAGAGCGAGGCAGAGAGACCAGCCCCACACACACACACACACACACAAATGGATATAGGAGGTTTTTGGCATTTGGCCTGCAGCTGACGAACAGACATACAGACAGTCTAACTAGACATTGAGAATCATATCAGGCATACAGACAGACGAATAAACATACCTGACAGTTACCTGCCATTAGTTTCATATCACCTGTCAGTAAACAGTTCTCAGAGTGACAGTTTAGCAGGGGAGGACTTCACCCCAGTAAAGTGTTGCTGTTGACATTGTTGACATGATCTGTCATGTAAGCTAGTCATCATCCACCAGGATATATAGGTTCACGTTTCTGGTTCTTTTCTATTCCCCTGCGTGAAATGCACTGTAGTGGCGGAGTGTGTCCACTGGGTGGGGTTCTGGCGCCCTCTGCAGGACTGTGAAGGTGTGATGGCTGGGAGTGTGTGTGTGTGAGAGAAGGGGAAAGGTTTCTACCTGCAGTTGTACACTACTAGACCCATGTTTTGATTGGACGATGCACCGTACACAGCAAAGCACTCTGTTGTGATTGGTGTGTTTAGAGAGTGGCTGTCTGTCTGATTGGCTGCAGTGGGAGGAGCAAACTGCGTTGGGACAGACTGGTCTTTTTGAGGAGCACAACATTTCAGAAAAAAATAGAAATATATCGTATAGAGCAGACGGGTTTCTCTATCATGTTGAAAAGAGGACCGTGACAGCTCTATACATTGTGTTTCTATCTGCGATGGTCTGAAATGTTGCATCTCTGTCATGTCGTTTAATCTGCACTGGCCCAGAGGGGCTGTATTTGAGGAGTTCTGTAATATTGTAGCTTTTCCTTTTCATATTATTTTCTTTATCGTTGTTGCTGTGTATATATTTTACAATGTATTTATAATCTGTCTGAGATTTGTTCTGCTGATCAGTATTTTCCATTGGCCGGGTGATCATTATTACTTTCCACCCTCATTGTGTAGCATAGGCAGAGGCTTGGGGTCCAATGGGGAGTATGGGTGAGTTCCAAATGGCACCCTATTCTCTATATAGTGCACTACTTCCTTTAGACCCTAGTCAAAAGTAGTGCACCCCAAAAGGGAATAGGGTGCCATTTGGTATGTGTTACTTAACCTATGTTTGTTGCCACAGTTGGTAAGTGTATCAAAAAAGGGGACAGTGTCCATGTGCTTTTGGGGCCAAGAAGCGGCAAAGACCATTCAATATTGTCATCAGACTCATGTGAGCGTTTGCACTATTGCGCAAGGTATGTGCTGCCATTATGATGATATCAGAAAGAGTTGGAAGTGTTGAGTCCTCGAGCGATAGGCTCCAGTCTAGGGTTGAGCCGCTGGGCCACCCATAACAGAACGTTGACTTTAATGGGAATGTCCATTCTAGTAATTATATTTCTATGGTGGTGACCCCCCCCCCCCCCCCCCCCCCAAGTCACTCCGTTCAAGACCAATAGCTTACAAAAGAGCCCGAGTCTCATCTAGTATTTCTAGATCTCATGATTTAATTGACTCTTGTTATTATCATCTTCTTCAAAAGAAGGTCTGTAGGGAGGCTGCCACACCCTCCTGTAGTCAGGCCCCTGGGTCCTGTTCACTAGGCCCCAAATAGAAGAAAATGGGTTGTTCTTGTCCAATAAAAAACTGTCATTTTTGTTTTAACTTTGAAAAACGTTTTTAAAACGTGTGCTCCTTTTGAACAGGACCCGACCCATATGTTAAAATGACAGAGTGAAAGAGTTGTGTGTGTACAACCCAGTTCCAGAACCACAGTTTTTGTTTTCAGAAGACTGTAAAACCCCATTTGGTTCTTTAGCATGCTTTTGTTGTGTTTATCCCAGGACATGCTAGTTTGTAATAGTGTATCATTGTAAATGCCTGACTGAGGGACACTGGACTGATGATTCCTTCCTAGTGTGTTGGGTCAGTCTGGTGTGACTATGTTAAATCATCACAACCACATCTGAACATGTAGTATTATTATTATTTAGTTTCTTAGTCAACATATTCTTTCCTTTCTTGTCTTTCTCCTTCTTTGCTCATTGGTTTATTCCTGGATATGTAAATAAAAATACAATTTTGTAACGAAATGCCTCAGGGCCTCTTGTGGTGCATTGATGGGGGCGGGGGTTTGAGAGAAACTGAAACTACCCAACTGTTGCTGTCCTAATCCCTGATTCTACAAGAAAATCTGATGTTCCCTTGAGAAAGGCACTTAACCCTAATTGCTCCAGGGTCACTGTTGATAATGGCTGACCCTGGCTATGACCCCACTCAGAGGGTGTCTCAGGGAGAGTGGGATAGGCAAAAAAACATGTTATTTAACCTTTATTTAACTAGGCAAGTCAGTTAATTAAGAACAAATTCCTAATTCCAATGACTGCCTAGGCCTAGGAACAGTAGGTTAACTGCCTGGGTTAATTTACACGCGTATTATTACACACGTATGTGTGGGTTAATTTACACATGGGTATTATTACACTTGTATATGTGTGGGTTCATTTACACATGGGTATTATTACACACGTGTGTATATGTGTGAAATAGGACAAATATAAGCACCCACCAAATAAATATTATTATAAAAGTGTCAAAATGAAAATTAATCATGAAAAACAATTAGTAAACTGAAATAAAAATTAACAAACCAGTTTGAAATCAGTATAGTTCTATATTTGGCTCCAAAACGAACTAAATAAAATAAAAACCATCATGAAATTGAAAAAAAAAATTGGGCAAAAATCCATGCCTTTTGTTGTTTGTCACGCTGCTGAATCTGGCGGGTAAATTCGTCCAGGAGATGGAGATGTTGGGCATTGCTGTCACTACATACAGGTCGTGACCGGAGCTGGAGTGGAGCTCGCCCAATTTGACTGGAGTGTGGCTCGAGATTCCCAAAGGCTGGGGCTACAGAGCCTCCCTTCACTCCGGCGCTGCCAGAGTCTCCCGTCTATTCGGGGCCTGCTGAAAGGGTCCCCAGTCCGGGGTCGGCGGCGAGGGTCGGCGATCCAAAGGTGCCACCGAAGTGGGCCCAGACTAAGGTGGAGTGGGGTCCATGTCCCGTGCCAGAGCTGCCACCGCGGACAGATGCCCCCCCAGACCCTCCCGTATGGGTTTAGGTTTTGTGGCCGGAGTCCGCACCTTGGGGGGGGGGGTACTGTCACGTCCTGACCTTAGTTCCTTTTTTATGTCTCTATTTTAGTTTGGTCAGGGCGTGAGTTGGGGTGGGCATTCTATGTTTTGTAGTCTAGGTTTTGTATTTCTATGTGTTTGGCCTGGTATGGTTCCCAATCAGAAGCAGCTGGCAATCGTTGTCTCTGATTGAGAACCATACTTAGGCAGCCTGTTTTCCCACTATGAGTTGTGGGTAGTTATTTTCTGTTTAGTGTGTTTTGCACCTGACGGAGCTGTTTTGGTTGTTCTTTTGTATTTAGTGTTCAGTTGTATTTGATAAATGATGAACACGAACCACCCTGCACTTTGGTCCTCACCTTCTTCCACCAACAGCCGTTACACTGTGTTTTTCACTCTCTGGGGCACAGAGCAGTTTTTTAGCACAGGGTGGGAAAGGACATGGAGCACAGAGCGGTGGACAAGCACCACTCCATAAGAGAGCGATGAACAGGATTTCCACCCACAACCCTGCTCACAGGCTCTGCACCACACTAACATAAAACTAGCATTCATACAGTCATTTGGGCTATTATCAGCAGTAAGCTACTGTGAAAGTTTTACTGCAACATGCTGTCAATTATGGTGCATTGTGGGAACATTTTGTGTGTGTGTGGGGGGGAGGGGTAATTGCTGTATATGGCATTTTTGGTGGGTTTTGGTGATTACTAAGTATTTTTTAAATCTCCTGCTTTGGGCTTGGATGTGTCAATGTGTAGTTCATACATGCAGAATTAGTCTTACCTCAATTAGCCACCAAATCCCGAGTTTGAAGGCAACTGTTTTTCCTAGAACTGTGCTCCACCATTTCCCAAAATGTTTCCCCCGTGAGGGCCAGCCCCCTAGCAATTACAGTTATAGCCTGTGCTTGAGTTGGACTGAAATAGGTGTCTACTCATTTCTAGTGCCGGTTTTGTTTACATTTATGTGCAGGAGCTCCACAATACTGTTGAGCTAATAAGAGGTGCAGGAACTCCACAATACTGTTGAGCTAATAAGAGGTGCAGGACCTCCACAATACTGTTGAGCTAATAAGAGGTGCAGGAACTCCACAATACTGTTGAGCTAATAAGAGGTGCAGGAACTCCACAATACTGTTGAGCTAATAAGAGGTGCAGGAACTCCACAATACTGTTGAGCTAATAAGAGGTGCAGGAGCTTCACAATACTGTTGAGCTAATAAGAGGTGCAGGACCTCTACAATACTGTTGAGCTAATAAGAGGTGCAGGAACTCCACAATACTGTTGAGCTAATAAGAGGTGCAGGAACTCCACAATACTGTTGAGCTAATAAGAGGTGCAGGAACTCCACAATACTGTTGAGCTAATAAGAGGTGCAGGAATTCAAGAAGTAGAACATTTGAGATGCCGGTACTCCTGCCCATGTCAAGCACTGGTCCTAGCCAATGAGCTTCAGCCCTTTGCCATTTGAGTGACAGCTAGCAAGATGCGTGCACACACAGCACAGCGAGAGAGGGAGAGAGAGAGAGAGAGAGAGAGAGCAATGAGGTGGTGCACATATCTGCCCATACTGTATGTGAGGTAGTACGCAATATTCGGGGACCACTTTCGTCTTGTGAATGCATCTTTCACAATTACAATTATTACGAAACATAGCTAGCTAACAGGGAAACATAGTTGGCTAACAGGGAAACATAGCTAGCTAACAGGGAAACATAGTTGGCTAACAGGGAAACATAACTAGCTAACAGGGAAACATAGTTGGCTAACAGGGAAACATAGCTAGCTAACAGGGAAACATAGCTAGCTAACAGGGAAACATAGCTAGCTAACAGGGAAACATAGTTGGCTAACAGGGAAACATAACTAGCTAACAGGGAAACATAGCTAGCTAACAGGGAAACATAGCTAGCTAACAGGGAAACATGGCATTCTTCTTACATGTGCTACTAAAGTTAAACAGCATTGGATTGGTGTAAACATGGGCAAGAGTGTTTACAACATAGGTTTTGCACCAGTCTCAGCGCTCTTTCTTTTTCAATCCAAGTCACATTGAGATTGACTTTATTTTAGAAACCAAACCTAACTTATGACCTGACCCATGACCTTATGTATTGCTGCTGCTCCAACGCATGCTTTCTGTCCTTAATAACACTGTAACTGAAACAGAATAATAATTAACAACGCATAGAAATATGTCGATACAACTAAAAGTAAATCAAAACTAGCAGGTCTGAAAATGAACTGAAACTAAACTGAATTTAAAATAAAAAGCTACATTTAGAAATATACATGAATATAAAACAACTAAACTATGATAACCTTGGTGTGTGTACTGTGTGTGTGTGTGTACTGTGTGTGTGTGTGTGTACTGTGGGTGTGTGCGTGTGTACTGTGTGTGTGTACTGTGTGTACTGTGTGTGTATGTGTACTGTGTGTGTACTGTGTGAGTGTACTGTGTGTACTGTGTGTGTGTGTACCGTGTGTACTGTGTGTGTGTGTACTGTGTGTACTGTGTGTGTGTACTGTGTGTACTGTGTGCACCTTTGTGTGTCATGACATGTCCTATTCTTACATCTGTATTTCTGTCCTCACAGTCTGTCATTAATGATCACAAATGTGTGTCTGTGTGTCAGTGCAGATTTGGAAGAAGATGAGAAAAAAGAACAGTTCTTGGTCTGGGCAGCGTTGAAAGGTGCTGGTATATTTGACATTGGCGTTACAAAAACAGTTCACACAAATTGATGCTGTAGTGTCATCGATTCAAACAATGAAAACATGAATAATAAAAAACACTGCATGCTCAACTTAGAACGAGTGACATTCCCAAAAGTCTCTTTTCTGAATGGATTCTTTTAATAACATTTTTATAAGCAATAACATATTCATTTTATAGAAAATAAACATCTCTAGGAAATACTATACACAATTATATTAGTACATCACATCTTACATTTAAACAGCGCCAAATACTTATATACACCATTAAATAATGAGAGAATAATCAAGAATCAGAAGAAGAAGAGGTTTGTGGTGTTATGCTTTGCTCTTGTCTGTACTGTACGCCCTATTACTGTATGTGTCCACTGATATGAAGTACTAAAGTACTGTACACTACATCCTAAAGTAGTACTGAAGTACTGTACACTACACCCTAAAGTAGTACTGAAGTACTGTACACTACACCCTAAAGAGGCTGTCTGTGTGTGTGAGAATGCTGCAGTAAGGGGAACAGGCTACGCTACTGTGAGTGCCACATACAGGGAAAGGAATGAGAGAGACACACTTGATGTGGAGTCAGAAAACTGAAACAGTCCGAATACGGACACCGTACAACAGTCACGGTTCCCCATTTAATGGGGAGGACTGTGTTACTGTACGGTGTCTATATTATGACATATTTGAGTCTCTGTACGGTTGATTCAGCTCTATGGTGCTGAGAACTCAAGTCGTGTAGGACTAAGAATCTATTGGAGTCGAATACTTGTTCATTTTTATGGAGACAGCAGCCTTTGGTGATGGAGATGATGGACAGAGATATGGATGAAGAACTGTGGTGAGATGAGATGACATGACGTGTGAGATGATGCCGGCCGGGCCCTAAGCCCTGACCTTTAACCTTTATGGTGATGATGTGGCGTCTACTGTACATCATGTTGTATGAGCACACGTCTGAACATCGACTCGGTGACCTCCAGAGTTTTGACCCCCCCCCAATATCCAAATTAGCACACTACCCACTTAGAATGGAGCAATGTATAAGGCATGCATTCTAAAGTAGTACGCTAGTGTGAATATTGAAACCTTTATTTTTATAAAAATGTTTAATTGAACACAGATACCAACGCTGACTCAATGGTGTCGTATAGCCGTAATATGCACATCAAAATACATACCGGAAGAAGAGCGTTATATTCAGTCATTTGTTCTTTCTGTCAATATCAGAATCATATTTAGAATCTGTTAAAACACGCAATGTACATTTTTATAACACTTAAGCGCACATTGAGATACATCCAGGGGAGGGGCGGCTTCTTTTGACGCATGACATCTTGAATTGGAACACGCTCGTTCCCTTCCTTGTACAAGCACACACACACACACAGTCCATGTCACACACACACAGTTGATGTCACACACACACACACCGCGACCTGGAACTCGGACAGCATAGCCGGAGGGGGCCTATTCTGGCCAATCGCAATCCACCAGGTGTCCAAAAATGATAGCGACCGTTCCGGAGGCAGAACAGTGCAGCGTGAATTTAAAACAGCTCCCTGTCTCTCCCCCTCTCTCTCCCCCTCTCTCTCTGGAGGGGTGGTCTCTAAGTAACCATGGCTGCCAGGTGTCTAGACTCCAGACACAGACAGACAGGGCTGTGAAAGACTCTCTCAAAACACCGCAGTCCGTCTGTCCGTGAAGGAGACTGTCTGTCAGACAGACAATGCAGTCCCTCTCTCTGTCTCTCTGTCTCTCTGTCTGGTTATCAGGGGTGGCTGAAATAAAGCAGTGCCGTTGCCAGGGGTTACGGGGGTTGCTCTGAGGGACCTGCTGTCTTGTGTCTGTATTGCTGCCATCGTGGTGCCTCAGAGGATCCCCAGCCGTCCCCATTGGCTGATGCGTCTGTCCGTCATGACGTCTCATCATCAGGTTTGGGTGGAGGGATGTCCTATCTGTCTGTCTGTCTGTCGTACTGCATAGGTGATGCTCACTGGGGCTGGGTAGTGCTCTATTTTACAAAGCCTGGAAGACAAAGACAAATTATGTATGAGGGTGATTGCTGTTCACTTCGAAACACGTGCACAAAAATAATGTTATATATGAAAAAAAATAATATTGTGCTTTTGAGAGTGTATGGGTGATCTGTGTGTGTTGTGTCATACTGTCTGCAGGTTCAGTAGGTCTCTCTCTCTCTCTGGACATATGTACTCATGCCTGCT
>NC_060188.1:5676045-5688545 GCF_021184085.1 Oncorhynchus gorbuscha
TCTCTCTCTCTCTCTCTCTCTCTCTCTCTCTCTCTCTCTCTCTCTCTCTCTCTCTGTCTCTGTTCTTCTATACGTGGGATGGGAAGAGAGGAGGGAGGGGATAGGATACAGGGACAGGAAAGGAGAAAAGAGAGAGAGGGAGGGAGAGGAAGGAGAGATGGAGGGAGAGGGGAGGAGAGATGGAGGGAGCGAGGGGAAGGCAGGGGTGAAAAGAGATATGGAGGGAGTGAGGGGAAGGCAGGGGGTGAAGAGAGAAGAGGAGAAGAGAGAGATGGAGGGAGCGAGGGAATGGCAGAGGTGGGCGTGATGCTTTTTTGATCAGCAGCCAGATTTTCACCCTTGTCTGTCAGTCTACACAGATGAGAGGAGAGAGGGGTGGGGAGAATAGAGGAGGGAGGGAGGGGTAGAATAGAGGAGGGAGGGAGGGAGGGAGGGAGGGGGGGGAATAGGGAGGGAGGGAGGGAGGAGGGGGAGAATAGAGGAGGGAGGGAGGGAGGGAGGGGGGAGGGAGGGAGGGAGGGAGGGAGGGAGGGAGGGGGGGGGAATAGAGGAGAGAGAGGAGAGGGGTGAGGAGAGAGGAGATGAGAGAGGAGATGAGAGAGAGGCTGCTGCTTCAATGCACCGCTGCTCCCTGCTGAATGTCAGTACCCCTCTCTCTCCCCTCCCCCTTCCCTCTATCATTGACCTTCCTCCAAAGTGCAGTGTGGCGTTACCGCCACCAGATGGCGCCTCCCATAAAGAAAACTGCAACCTTGGAAATCAAACCAAAACAGGAAGAGTGGGCTGCTAATGTAATCACACTCCCACTTTCAGTCATAACAATGCACAGCGTGGCTGACTAATGTTTTCCGAGAGGTGCAGTGTGAGAGGTAGCTAGTGGGATAAAGTGTAGGATGATTTGCCATTTTGTCAAGGTCATTCGTAGGACTCCCTGTGCAGTCATTTAAAATGAACAAATGTAGCGGATGACATCTTAATATCCATAGGGCTTCATCCCAAATGGCACACTATTAAATAGAGCACTTCTTTTGACCGGGGCCCTATATGGATGTTAATGGGCAACATACATTGCACAACAGTAGCATTCTTGTTCCTTTGCATAGAATGTGTTTGTGGTAGATTAGAACATTGGGTGCCGACATGAATGGGACTCAGCTGAACTCTGTCAACCCAGTTGGATTCCTATCCTATGTCTGCTAGCCTTTCAGCTTGGTGCTGAACACTCTATTAGAGTCTGTGTTTAGTGATGGGAGGGAATCGACAGGCTGACCTCCAGCCCTGCAGAAGGCGGTGTGAGACCAATCAGTGTTCGGTGTTCAGGTGGAGTTAACAGTGGTGTTAGTGGACTGGCCAGTCAATAGTGCTCAGCGCCAGGCAGAGATGCCCGATAGGCTGTTGCCACGGGAGATGCAGAGACACACGACCTTGGTTACACAAATCCTCTGTCTCTGTCTGTGCCTGACTCTCTCTCTGTCCATTTATGTGTGTGTGTGTCTTATTCTCTGTCACTGTCACTATATGTAATTCTCTGTATGTCTGTCTCTGTCAAAAACTGAAATTGAATGTATTGTAATATCACAATATTTGAAATTCCTAACCAGAGGGGATAGAGAGATGGGAGTCTTGGATTATAGGAATGTTTACGGAGATAAAAGCATAATTATTCTGATGTGTATGGTTCTGTTCTCTCAGGGTGGGTGAGTCTCCAGGACAAGCCAGGAAAGTACAGAAGAAGCCAAAGAGCCCTCCCACTAACAGGTACAGTAGAGAACAGTGCTGCCCCCTACTGACTGCACATAAGTGGCTCTTACTGTCTCCTATATGTCACATCTCTTACTGTCTCCTATACTTCACATCTCTGACCTTCTCCTATACTTCACAACTCTGACTGTCTCCTATACTTCACATATCTTACTGTCTCCTATACTTCACATCTCTGACTGTCTCCTATACTTCACATATCTTACTGTCTCCTATACTTCACATCTCTTACTGTCTCCATATCTTACTGTCTCCTATACTTACATCTCTTACTGTCTCCTATACTTCACATCTCTTACTGTCTCCTATACTTCACATCTCTTACTGTCTCCTATACTTCACATCTCTTACTGTCTCCTATACTTCACATCTCTTACTGTCTCCTATACTTCACAACTCTTACTGTCTCCTATACTTCACATATCTTACTGTCTCCTATACTTCACATATCTGAGTGTCTCCTATACTTCACATATCTTACTGTCTCCTATACTTCACATCTCTGACCTTCTCCTATACTTCACAACTCTGACTGTCTCCTATACTTCACATATCTTACTGTCTCCTATACTTCACATCTCTTACTGTCTCCTATACTTCACATCTCTTACTGTCTCCTATACTTCACAACTCTTACTGTCTCCTATACTTCACATATCTTACTGTCTCCTATACTTCACATATCTGAGTGTCTCCTATACTTCACATATCTTACTGTCTCCTATACTTCACATATCTGAGTGTCTCCTATACTTCACATATCTTACTGTCTCTTATACTTCACATATCTTACTGTCTCCTATACTTCTCATCTCTTACTGTCTCCTATACTTCACATCTCTTACTGTCTCCTATACTTCACATCTCTTACTGTCTCCTATACTTCACATCTCTTACTGTCTCCTATACTTCACATCTCTTACTGTCTCCTATACTTCACAACTCTTACTGTCTCCTATACTTCACATATCTTACTGTCTCCTATACTTCACATATCTGAGTGTCTCCTATACTTCACATCTCTGAGTGTCTCCTATACTTCACATATCTTACTGTCTCCTATACTTCACATCTCTGACTGTCTCCTATACTTCACATCTCTGACTGTCTCCTATACTTCACATCTCTTTACTATCTCCTATACTTCACATCTCTGACTGTCTCCTATACTTCTCATCTCTTACTGTCTCCTATACTTCACAACTCTTACTGTCTCCTATACTTCACATATCTTACTGTCTCCTATACTTCACATATCTTACTGCCTCTTATACTTCACATATCTTACTGTCTCCTATACTTCTCATCTCTTACTGTCTCCTATACTTCACATCTCTTACTGTCTCCTATACTTCACATATCTTACTGTCTCCTATACTTCACATCTCTTACTGTCTCCTATACTTCACATCTCTTACTGTCTCCTATACTTCACATCTCTTACTGTCTCCTATACTTCACATCTCTTACTGTCTCCTATACTTCACAACTCTTACTGTCTCCTATACTTCACATATCTTACTGTCTCCTATACTTCACATATCTGAGTGTCTCCTATACTTCACATCTCTGAGTGTCTCCTATACTTCACATATCTTACTGTCTCCTATACTTCACATCTCTGACTGTCTCCTATACTTCACATCTCTGACTGTCTCCTATACTTCACATCTCTTTACTATCTCCTATACTTCACATCTCTGACTGTCTCCTATACTTCTCATCTCTTACTGTCTCCTATACTTCACAACTCTTACTGTCTCCTATACTTCACATATCTTACTGTCTCCTATACTTCACATATCTTACTGCCTCTTATACTTCACATATCTTACTGTCTCCTATACTTCTCATCTCTTACTGTCTCCTATACTTCACATCTCTTACTGTCTCCTATACTTTACATCTCTTACTGTCTCCTATACTTCACATCTCTGACTGTCTCCTATACTTCACATCTCTTTACTATCTCCTATACTTCACATCTCTTACTGTCTCCTATACTTCACATCTCTTACTGTCTCCTATACTTCACATCTCTTACTGTCTCCTATACTTCACATCTCTTACTGTCTCCTATACTTCACATCTCTTACTGTCTCCTATACTTCACATATCTTACTGTCTCCTATACTTCACATCTCTGACTGTCTCCTATACTTCACATATCTTACTGTCTCCTATACTTCACATCTCTGACTGTCTCCTATACTTCACATCTCTTACTGTCTCCTATACTTCACATATCTGAGTGTCTCCTATACTTCACATATCTGAGTGTCTCCTATACTTCACATATCTTACTGTCTCCTATACTTCACATCTCTGACTGTCTCCTATACTTCACATCTCTTACTGTCTCCTATACTTCACATATCTGAGTGTCTCCTATACTTCACATATCTTACTGTCTCCTATACTTCACATCTCTGACTGTCTCCTATACTTCACATCTCTTACTGTCTCCTATACTTCACATCTCTGACTGTCTCCTATACTTCACATATCTTACTGTCTCCTATACTTCACATATCTGAGTGTCTCCTATACTTCACATATCTTACTGTCTCCTATACTTCACATCTCTTACTGTCTCCTATACTTCACATCTCTGACCTTCTCCTATACTTCACAACTCTGACTGTCTCCTATACTTCACATCTCTTACTGTCTCCTATACTTCACATCTCTTACAGTCTCCTATACTTCACATCTCTTACAGTCTCCTATACTTCACATCTCTTACTGTCTCCTATACTTCACAACTCTTACTGTCTCCTATACTTCACATATCTTACTGTCTCCTATAATTCACATATCTGAGTGTCTCCTATACTTCACATATCTTACTGTCTCTTATACTTCACATATCTTACTGTCTCCTATACTTCTCATCTCTTACTGTCTCCTATACTTCACATCTCTGAGTGTCTCCTATACTTCACATATCTGACTGTCTCCTATACTTCATATCTCTTACTGTCTCCTATACTTCACATCTCTTACTGTCTCCTATACTTCACATCTCTTACTGTCTCCTATACTTCACATCTCTTACTGTCTCCTATACTTCACAACTCTTACTGTCTCCTATACTTCACATCTCTTACTGTCTCCTATACTTCACATCTCTTACTGTCTCCTATACTTCACATCTCTTACTGTCTCCTATACTTCACATCTCTTACTGTCTCCTATACTTCACAACTCTTACTGTCTCCTATACTTCACATATCTTACTGTCTCCTATACTTCACATATCTGAGTGTCTCCTATACTTCACATCTCTAGTGTCTCCTATACTTCACATATCTTACTGTCTCCTATACTTCACATCTCTGACTGTCTCCTATACTTCACATCTCTGACTGTCTCCTATACTTCACATCTCTTTACTATCTCCTATACTTCACATCTCTGACTGTCTCCTATACTTCTCATCTCTTACTGTCTCCTATACTTACTCTTACTGTCTCCTATACTTCACATATCTTACTGTCTCCTATACTTCACATATCTTACTGCCTCTTATACTTCACATATCTTACTGTCTCCTATACTTCTCATCTCTTACTGTCTCCTATACTTCACATCTCTTACTGTCTCCTATACTTTACATCTCTTACTGTCTCCTATACTTCACATCTCTGACTGTCTCCTATACTTCACATCTCTTTACTATCTCCTATACTTCACATCTCTTACTGTCTCCTATACTTCACATCTCTTACTGTCTCCTATACTTCACATCTCTTACTGTCTCCTATACTTCACATCTCTTACTGTCTCCTATACTTCACATCTCTTACTGTCTCCTATACTTCACATATCTTACTGTCTCCTATACTTCACATCTCTGACTGTCTCCTATACTTCACATATCTTACTGTCTCCTATACTTCACATCTCTGACTGTCTCCTATACTTCACATCTCTTACTGTCTCCTATACTTCACATATCTAGTGTCTCCTATACTTCACATATCTGAGTGTCTCCTATACTTCACATATCTTACTGTCTCCTATACTTCACATCTCTGACTGTCTCCTATACTTCACATCTCTTACTGTCTCCTATACTTCACATATCTGAGTGTCTCCTATACTTCACATATCTTACTGTCTCCTATACTTCACATCTCTGACTGTCTCCTATACTTCACATCTCTTACTGTCTCCTATACTTCACATCTCTGACTGTCTCCTATACTTCACATATCTTACTGTCTCCTATACTTCACATATCTGAGTGTCTCCTATACTTCACATATCTTACTGTCTCCTATACTTCACATATCTTACTGTCTCCTATACTTCACATCTCTGACTGTCTCCTATACTTCACAACTCTGACTGTCTCCTATACTTCACATCTCTTACTGTCTCCTATACTTCACATCTCTTACAGTCTCCTATACTTCACATCTCTTACAGTCTCCTATACTTCACATCTCTTACTGTCTCCTATACTTCACAACTCTTACTGTCTCCTATACTTCACATATCTTACTGTCTCCTATAATTCACATATCTGAGTGTCTCCTATACTTCACATATCTTACTGTCTCTTATACTTCACATATCTTACTGTCTCCTATACTTCTCATCTCTTACTGTCTCCTATACTTCACATCTCTGAGTGTCTCCTATACTTCACATATCTGACTGTCTCCTATACTTCATATCTCTTACTGTCTCCTATACTTCACATCTCTTACTGTCTCCTATACTTCACATCTCTTACTGTCTCCTATACTTCACATCTCTTACTGTCTCCTATACTTCACAACTCTTACTGTCTCCTATACTTCACATATCTTACTGTCTCCTATACTTCACATATCTGAGTGTCTCCTATACTTCACATATCTTACTGTCTCTTATACTTCACATATCTTACTGTCTCCTATACTTCTCATCTCTTACTGTCTCCTATACTTCACATCTCTGAGTGTCTCCTATACTTCACATCTCTGACTGTCTCCTATACTTCACATCTCTGACTGTCTCCTATACTTCACATCTCTTTACTATCTCCTATACTTCACATCTCTGACTGTCTCCTATACTTCTCATCTCTTACTGTCTCCTATACTTCACAACTCTTACTGTCTCCTATACTTCACATATCTTACTGTCTCCTATACTTCACATATCTTACTGCCTCTTATACTTCACATATCTTACTGTCTCCTATACTTCTCATCTCTTACTGTCTCCTATACTTCACATCTCTTACTGTCTCCTATACTTTACATCTCTTACTGTCTCCTATACTTCACATCTCTTACTGTCTCCTATACTTTACATCTCTTACTGTCTCCTATACTTCACATCTCTGACTGTCTCCTATACTTCACATCTCTTTACTATCTCCTATACTTCACATCTCTTACTGTCTCCTATACTTCACATCTCTTACTGTCTCCTATACTTCACATCTCTTACTGTCTCCTATACTTCACATCTCTTACTGTCTCCTATACTTCACATCTCTTACTGTCTCCTATACTTCACATATCTTACTGTCTCCTATACTTCACATCTCTGACTGTCTCCTATACTTCACATTTCTTACTGTCTCCTATACTTCACATCTCTGACTGTCTCCTATACTTCACATCTCTTACTGTCTCCTATACTTCACATATCTTACTGTCTCCTATACTTCACATCTCTTACTGTCTCCTATACTTCACATATCTTACTGTCTCCTATACTTCACATCTCTTACTGTCTCCTATACTTCATGTCTCTTACTGTCTCCTATACTTCACATCTCTTACTGTCTCCTATACTTCACATCTCTTACTGTCTCCTATACTTCACATCTCTTACTGTCTCCTATACTTCACATCTCTTACTGTCTCCTATACTTCACATATCTTACTGTCTCCTATACTTCACATCTCTGACTGTCTCCTATACTTCACATCTCTTACTGTCTCCTATACTTCACATCTCTGACTGTCTCCTATACCTATCTCTTACTGTCTCCTATACTTCACATCTCTGACTGTCTCCTATACTTCACATCTCTGACTGTCTCCTATACTTCACATATCTTACTGTCTCCTATACTTCACATCTCTTACTGTCTCCTATACTTTACATCTCTTACTGTCTCCTATACTTCACATCTCTTACTGTCTCCTATACTTCATGTCTCTTACTGTCTCCTATACTTCACATCTCTTACTGTCTCCTATACTTCACATATCTTACTGTCTCCTATACTTCACATCTCTGACTGTCTCCTATACTTCACATATCTTACTGTCTCCTATACTTCACATCTCTTACTGTCTCCTATACTTCACATCTCTTACTGTCTCCTATACTTCACATATCTTACTGTCTCCTATACTTCACATCTCTGACTGTCTCCTATACTTCACATATCTTACTGTCTCCTATACTTCACATCTCTTACTGTCTCCTATACTTCACATCTCTTACTGTCTCCTATACTTCACATCTCTTACTGTCTCCTATACTTCACATCTCTTACTGTCTCCTATACTTCACATATCTTACTGTCTCCTATACTTCACATCTCTTACTGTCTCCTATACTTCACATCTCTTACTGTCTCCTATACTTCACATATCTTACTGTCTCCTATACATATCTTACTGTCTCCTATACTTCACATATCTTACTGTCTCCTATACTTCACATCTCTTACTGTCTCCTATACTTCACATCTCTTACTGTCTCCTATACTTCACATCTCTTACTGTCTCCTATACTTCACATCTCTTACTGTCTCCTATACTTCACATCTCTTACTGTCTCCTATACTTCACATCTCTGACTGTCTCCTATACTTCACATCTCTGACTGTCTCCTATACTTCACATCTCTTACTGTCTCCTATACTTCACATCTCTTACTGTCTCCTATACTTCACATCTCTTACTGTCTCCTATACTACATACTTCTACATCATCTTACTGTCTCCTATACTTCACATCTCTTACTGTCTCCTATACTTCACATATCTTACTGTCTCCTATACTTCACATATCTTACTGTCTCCTATACTTCACATCTCTTACTGTCTCCTATACTTCACATCTCTGACTGTCTCCTATACTTCACATCTCTACTGTCTCCTATACTTCACATATCTTACTGTCTCCTATACTTCACATCTCTTACTGTCTCCTATACTTCACATATCTTACTGTCTCCTATACTTCACATCTCTTACTGTCTCCTATACTTCACATCTCTTACTGTCTCCTATACTTCACATCTCTTACTGTCTCCTATACTTCACATCTCTTACTGTCTCCTATACTTCACATCTCTTACTGTCTCCTATACTTCACATCTCTTACTGTCTCCTATACTTCACATATCTTACTGTCTCCTATACTTCACATCTCTGACTGTCTCCTATACTTCACATCTCTTACTGTCTCCTATACTTCACATCTCTGACTGTCTCCTATACTTCACATCTCTTACTGTCTCCTATACTTCACATCTCTGACTGTCTCCTATACTTCACATCTCTGACTGTCTCCTATACTTCACATATCTTACTGTCTCCTATACTTCACATCTCTTACTGTCTCCTATACTTCACATCTCTTACTGTCTCCTATACTTCACATCTCTTACTGTCTCCTATACTTCACATCTCTTACTGTCTCCTATACTTCACATCTCTTACTGTCTCCTATACTTCACATATCTTACTGTCTCCTATACTTCACATCTCTGACTGTCTCCTATACTTCACATATCTTACTGTCTCCTATACTTCACATCTCTGACTGTCTCCTATACTTCACATCTCTTACTGTCTCCTATACTTCACATATCTTACTGTCTCCTATACTTCACATCTCTGACTGTCTCCTATACTTCACATATCTTACTGTCTCCTATACTTCACATCTCTTACTGTCTCCTATACTTCACATCTCTTACTGTCTCCTATACTTCACATCTCTTACTGTCTCCTATACTTCATGTCTCTTACTGTCTCTATACTTTCTTACTGTCTCCTATACTTCACATATCTTACTGTCTCCTATACTTCACATCTCTGACTGTCTCCTATACTTCACATATCTTACTGTCTCCTATACTTCACATCTCTTACTGTCTCCTATACTTCACATCTCTTACTGTCTCCTATACTTCACATCTCTTACTGTCTCCTATACTTCACATATCTTACTGTCTCCTATACTTCACATCTCTTACTGTCTCCTATACTTCACATCTCTTACTGTCTCCTATACTTCACATATCTTACTGTCTCCTATACTTCACATCTCTGACTGTCTCCTATACTTCACATCTCTTACTGTCTCCTATACTTCACATATCTTACTGTCTCCTATACTTCACATCTCTGACTGTCTCCTATACTTCACATATCTTACTGTCTCCTATACTTCACATCTCTTACTGTCTCCTATACTTTACATCTCTTACTGTCTCCTATACTTCACATCTCTTACTGTCTCCTATACTTCATGTCTCTTACTGTCTCCTATACTTCACATCTCTTACTGTCTCCTATACTTCACATATCTTACTGTCTCCTATACTTCACATCTCTGACTGTCTCCTATACTTCACATATCTTACTGTCTCCTATACTTCACATCTCTTACTGTCTCCTATACTTCATGTCTCTTACTGTCTCCTATACTTCACATCTCTTACTGTCTCCTATACTTCACATATCTTACTGTCTCCTATACTTCACATCTCTGACTGTCTCCTATACTTCACATCTCTTACTGTCTCCTATACTTCACATCTCTGACTGTCTCCTATACTTCACATCTCTTACTGTCTCCTATACTTCACATCTCTTACTGTCTCCTATACTTCACATCTCTTACTGTCTCCTATACTTCACATCTCTTACTGTCTCCTATACTTCACATATCTTACTGTCTCCTATACTTCACATCTCTGACTGTCTCCTATACTTCACATCTCTTACTTTCTCCTATATTTCTCATCAATCTCTCTCCCCCTCAGGATCCTGAAGCCAAGTCAGGGTCAGAATGCCTCTGTCCCAGGTCAGCTAAACCGACAGGGGTGTGGACAGTCTCCAACATTTCTCTACTTCTCCCCCTCTCTTTATTTCTCTGCCCTTCTTCTTTAATTCCTTAACTCATAAAAAATAAAAACTCATAAAAATTAAATACTACAATTTTAATTGAGAATGAATAAAAATCACCCCATCTCTCCCCCCTCTCTGTCTGTCAGGAGCTGGGACAGAAATACCCTGGAGGACAGAGTGAGGCGCTCAGACAGCCCGAAGAATCATAACTCCCTGAGCTAACTGGTTCCTCCCTCAGTCCCTCTATGACCCCTCACTCCCTGACCTTTGATCCTTGACCTCTGGGCCTTCTATCAGCCCCATGTTGCACTATGGTTTGACTACCACCAATGCTACTAGTCCCTCTAACCTCCCTCTAACCTCCCTCTATCCTTCCTCTAACCTCCCTCTAACTTCCCTCTAACCTCCCTCTGACCTCCCTCTAACCTCCCTCTGATCTCCCTCTAACTTCCCTCTAACCTCCCTCTAACCTCCCTCTGACCTCCCTCTGACCTCCCACTAACCTCCCGCTATCCTCCCTCTAACTTCCCTCTGACCTCCTTCTAACTTCCCTCTAACCTCCCTCTGACCTCCCTCTGACCTCCCTCTGACCTCCCTCTGACCTCCCTCTGACCTCCCTCTGATGGTTCAGTCCAGTGCTCTCTGCCCAGGACATACCCTATCCAATGGATTGTTGCTATAGTTACATAGATTTTTCTACTATTTAGCTCCCTTTTGCATGTGTACAGACGGATTCTGTTTATTTGCTTACCTTGTGTTTCGGACATTTCAGTGAAAAGTTGTCGTCTTGGAACATGCAGCCTGAGAGAGAGAGAAAGAGAGAGAAGGAAGGAGACAGAGAGGGAGAGAAGGAAAGAGAGAGATAGAGGGAGAGAGAAAGAGAAGGAAGGAAGCAGGGAGAGAGAGAAGGAAGGAGGGAGAGATGGAAGGAGAGAGAGAGAAGGAAGGAGAGAGAGACAGAGAGGGAGAGAGAGAAGGAAGGAGGGGGAGATGGAAGGAGAGAGAGAGAAGGAAGGAGAGAGAGACAGAGGGAGAGAGAGAAGGAAGGAGAGAGAGACAGAGTGGGAGAGAGAGAAGGAAGGAGGGAGAGACAGAGAGGGAGAGAGAGAGAAGGAAGGAGAGAGACAGAGAGGGAGAGAGAGAGAAGGAAGGAAGGAAGGAGAGAATGATAGGATGAGGTAGGTTGTAGCCATGGTGTACTCTGCAGTATTAAACTGGTCCTTCAGTTCCTCTCAGTGCTGCCTCTGTGAGGAGTTCTAATCCCCACTGTACCTACTGATGGCATGATGTAATGTGAGGGGAGGCCATACCTACATAAAGCATATGCTCATACACAAATGAACACACACACACACACACACACACACACACACACACACACACACACACACACACACACACACACACACACACACACACACACACACACACACACACACACACACACACACACACACACACACACACACACACACACACACACACACACACACACACACGCGCGCGCTACCTCCACCCCTGCATTCCCCCTCCCCTTCACCCATCCCTCTTACTCCCCCTCCCCCTTCACCCTTCCCCCTACTCCCCTCCCCTTCACCCTTCCCTCTTACTCCCCTCCCCTTCACCCTTCCCTCTTACT
>NC_060188.1:5698545-5761045 GCF_021184085.1 Oncorhynchus gorbuscha
TCCTTGGGTTTGACTAATGGAGGCTGGTTGGCCTGGTCAGAATGGGGAGTTTCAGGCTGGGGCTGTTGTAGTTTTGGTTTTGGTTTTGGACCTCGCTTTTTCTTCACCGGAGGCTCTAGAGGCAGAGGACTGGGTTTTCTTTTGAGTGGAGGTACAGGTGCAGTTTCAAGAGGTACAGCTACAGCCGGTTCTTTAAGTTTCTCAGGTGGAGCAACAGGTATACTAATGTCTGTTACACTGTTGTCTGTTACACTGGTATCTGTTACATTGGGATCTGATACACTAGTGTCTGTTACTCTGGTGTCTGTTACACTGGTGTCTGTTACACTGGTGTCTGTTACATTGGGATCTGATACACTAGTGTCGGTTACTCTGGTGTCTGTTACTCTGGTGTCTGTTACACTGGTATCTGTTACATTGGGATCTGATACACTAGTGTCTGTTACTCTGGTGTCTGTTACACTGGTGTCTGTTACACTGGTGTCTGGTTTACTGGTGTCTGTTACACTGGTGTCTGTTACACTGGTGTCTGGTTTACTGGTGTCTGTTACACTGACGTCTGTTACACTGGTGTCTGGTTTACTGGTGTCTGTTACACTGACGTCTGTTACACTGGTGTCTGGTTTACTGGTGTCTGTTACACTGGTGTCTGTTACACTGGTGTCTGTTACACTGGTGTCTGGTTTACTGGTGTCTGTTACACTGGTGTCTGTTACACTGGTGTCTGTTACACTGGTGTCTGGTTTACTGGTGTCTGTTACACTGACGTCTGTTACACTGGTGTCTGGTTTACTGGAGTCTGTTACACTGGTGTCTGTTATACTTGTGTCTGTCTGGTTAGGAAAGACAGGGATGGCTGGCTCTATGCTCATACGTTCCTCATTTTGTAATACTGCATTGGGCTTTGTTATACCTGTCAGGGTTTGAGTCAGGATTCCCTCTGATTGCGCCTTCTCTTTTTCCTTTGGAAGCTTATCCTGGGGGGGCTTTCTGGATCTCAGGACCATGTTCTTTCCGTCCTTACCTGGAGCTTTCACTTCCTGTTTCCCATCACCTTGCTGACTGTTGATGCTCAAGCTCTTCTGGCCTCTTCCTGGACCCCCTGTTATGGGTTGAATGGGACCTTCCTGTTCTGCCAACTTCGACTTAGAGCCCGTACCCCTGGGACGACCACGGGGTGCTCCTTCAGTTGGTTTTGGACCAGGTTTTGGTCCTGGTTTTGGACCTGTTTTAGGCCCTGGTTTTAGAACTGTTTTTGGGCCTGGTTTAGGCCCAGGTTTTAAACCTGGTTTTGGGCTGGGCTTCGAATCGGGTTTCAAACCTGGTTTTGGTCCTGGTTTAAGACTTGGCTTTGAACCTGGTTTTGGCCCTGGTTTTAGTCCTGGCTTAGGCCCTGGTTTTAACCCTGACTTCGGGCCTGGTTTTGGGCCTGGTTTCGAACCTGGTTTCCGCCCTGGTTTCGGTCTTTCAGGGGGCTGGGGATCCTTAGGAGGAGTGTCCTGCGCGTTGAATGAGCGAGTGCACATTCTGGAGCGGGTGCCCTCAACAAGCAGTTTGGGTGTCTCGCTCGTTGTGATTATGTCCTGGTGAGCGGCCATGTCTAGCTGATCGGAGAACAGAGCACTCTTGCTGGAGGGCATGCAGGGTTTCTGCGGTGGCGAGGGGGCACTCTCCCCCTCTCTCTCCACACTCAGCTGTCTCCTGAATTCCACACCTGAGTGCATCAGTCTCCTCCTGCCTCGGCTGTGCTTCCGGCCGAAAGCCTGCGGGTGTGCAGATGGGGCCACGGGTTCTGGCTTGGCTGAGGGGGTCACAGCGCTTGGGCAGCTGATGCCCGGCTCCATGTCCTCATCGCCTTTCTTTGGCGAGGGTGGGGTGTTGGCCCAGGAGGGCGATGAGTGCAGTATGGACTTCCCCGGCAGCTGAGGGGAGTCAGGCTCCAGCACGTTGGAATCGCTGTGATCAATATGGTCCCTGGTGTGAGACGGAGCTGGAGGTGTTGCTATCTCGCTGAGAGCTGAGAAAACCATCATGGCTGAGTGAGACTGGGGTGGAGTGTCACAAATGGCTGACCCACTTTCTGGGGATTCTGCTGCTGCTGCTGTTGCATCCGGTTGTGCTGCTTGGCTTTCTGGCTCTGCAGACTCTGTGTTACTGTAAGGCTGAGGCTCAGCCAGGATCTGGCCTTCTGTTCTGCTGCACAGTTCTCCAGAAGGCTCCTCCTGTGGGCTCGTTCTATTGTTGAGGTCCTTCTCAGTTGATGGCAGGCTCTCACTCTCTTCTCCCTCTCTCTCCTCAGCAGAAAGAGGAGAAGACATGGACTTCTGGTTTCTCTCCTCCTCCCCCTCCTCATCCTCCTCCTCTTCCTCTCTGCTCTCTCTCTTCTCTGAGGCGGAGAGCCTCTGGTCCAAAGCCTCGCCCCGCGGGGTAGGGGATGTGTTCTCCGAGCTGTCTTCCTTCTCTGTTAAATATTGATCTTGGTCAAGGTCACCCCTGGAAATATAGGGGGATGTCTTCACTGAGCTCTCAGAGTCAGTGGGAGATTCGGATTTGAAGGCCTCCGATTTAATCTCCTGGCCCAGGTCTCCCTTGTGGCTGGAGTCTGAGAGGCTTGGGGACTTATCTGCCGAGTCCCCTTTGCCTCGGTCATGTTTGTTTTGTATCTTGTGGTACATGTTCTCGTCGTAGCAGTAGCTCTTTCCCTCGGTCACTGCTTTGTTGATCTTGCTATACAGTGCTGGGCCTTTCTCGTCCTCTGGCCATTTCTCCCGCTTCTCAGAGGTATCTGTGACATTATCGCTGGCTCTGCGGTCACTCTCGCTGTCGGAGGTCTTTTTCACGCCTACATCCTCGTAGTCTGCTATTTTCTCTGTCCAGGCCAACTCCTCAAAGTTTTCCTTCAGTGGCAAGCCAAGACGTTGGATGTCTGGAGGGGACTGGCTCTCCTGCTTCATGGGGCTGGGAATTGTCACACTCACGGGGGACCTCTCATCCCCCACACTCTTCATGGGGGTTTGTCGGGGTTCGTGTCCCCCCTGTGACCTGGGGTCAGGGGTCATGTTGTCCCTGGAAGCCACGCTCTGCAGGCCGGACACAGAGTCGCCAGACCGGGTGGACATGTCATCCGGAGAGGTCATGGAGCAGGATGAGGCCGTGTCCAGGCCCAAGTGTGTGTTGTTGGGGGCCTGAGCTGGGCTCCTGCCCTGGCCGCAGTAGTAGTACCCCCTCTCCAGCTGCTCGTCAGAACTACTGGAGTACCCCCCCTCCTGCATCTCCATGGGGACGAGCTGGTGCTGGTTGGTGCTGTAGGGGTCCTGCATGGGACCCCCACCGTGCTGACCCTCGGGGCCTCCTGGCACTCCTTTGTAAACCTCTTCCTTCTTGGAGGAGCTGCCTCCACTGCTCCCAATGCTGCTGCGCTTGGCCCCCTTCTTGTTGGCGACCATGGCCTCGGAGAGCAGCAGCTGCTGCACATTGTTGGAGATGTTCTCCACCTGAGAGGTGAGGGCATTCAGGCTCCACAGGCTGGGGTTGGCAAGCAGCTTCTCAGAGAAGCGCTCCTTCATGGAAACCCCCTGTGTGTAGCTGTGCTGCGGGGTTGGGTGGGCCACGTTGGGGGACGAGGACGGGTGGGAGCGCGGCGGCATCAGCAAGCCCTGGTCCTGCAGACCCGCTGAGGAAGAGGAGGACGAAGAAGCCGCCCCTGGGGTCATTGGTGGCTGGCTGTACTGGAAGCTCTCTGGATTGGTCATCAAAGGGGAAGGGGTGGAGCTGTAGGAGGGCGAGCGGCCTACAGAGCGTGCAGGGGAGTGGCTGGAGGCGGGACTACATGTCTGGTAGTACTGCTCAGGGGATCTGACAGACAGCTCGGACAGACAGTAGTTCTGCTGGGGCTGGCTGAAGTGTTGGTATTTGGGGTGGGTCTCCTGGGGAGTGGGAATGCCTTGTAGTGGGGGCTGGGGCTCGTAGCCACCCCTGGAGGGAGTCTGTTGGTAGCTGTAACTGTTCTGGGGTGGCGGGCGGTATCCCCCCCTGCTTCAGACCACTGTGGCTGCCCATCTGCCTAGTGTACTGGGAGCTGGGCGGCATACTATATCCCTTGTAACAGTGGGGCATTGGGCTGCACTTCTCCATGTAGGAGGAGGAGGAAGGCGAGGGGGACGAGGGGTGTTGGGGGTAGTGGAGGTGGCTCTGGGGGTACATCAACGGGGACTGGCCTGGGTTTGCGGGATGGGGCTGGTGGTGTGGGCTGGTGTAGACCGGAGCAGAGGCCTGGTGGGGCTGGTGACACTGGCTCTGGGAGTGAGCCAGCATGTTCTGGTCCAGATACTGGGAGGACCCAGGGGGACCTGGCTCCATCCTGCCTACCATCTCCTGCTCGTACTGAGCTAGCTGAGCTGGGTCGTCCCACTTAGACTGCTGGAGGTGGCCCTCACTCATATACTGGGCCGGGTATCCCCCCCGGGCCCATGTGATTGCTGTAGCCGCCCGCCTGCATATGCTGGGGAGTGGGAGGAGGTCCTTGGCTCCCCCCACTGTAAGCCTTCTTATCATGAGGCGTCGAACTTCCTCCACCACCCACACCACCACCCACACCACCTCCATTACCCTGGGGGTATCCAGGGTATGCCTGCTGGCTGTAACAGTCCTTAGGTCCAGGTATGGGTCCGCTTCCTGGTCCAGGTCCGGCCCC
Source organism: Oncorhynchus gorbuscha (assembly GCF_021184085.1). Classification (NCBI taxonomy): domain Eukaryota; kingdom Metazoa; phylum Chordata; class Actinopteri; order Salmoniformes; family Salmonidae; genus Oncorhynchus; species Oncorhynchus gorbuscha. Next base: position 5,703,239 of record NC_060188.1, read on the forward strand.
TGGTCCCGCTGGAGGCATCCCTGTAGCGGTGGCCAGCGCGTGCGCCTCGTAGACCTGCCTGGTCTGTCCGTGGTGGGGGTGTTGTCGGTAGCTCTCCAGGCGTGATAATTCATGGTGCTCCTGCTGGTAGCAGGGCTGGTTGCCATGGAAACCGCTCCTCTCTCTGCTGAACGACTGCATGGCTCCAGCTATAGGAGGGGCGGGGGGAGGGAGGGTGTCGGGGTGGGGGTGTTCTGACAGAGAGAGAGAGAGAGAGAAAGAGAGATGAGAGAAGGAGTTGTCGAGGGAGATGGGGAAAGAGGGGGAGGGATAGGAAAACAGAAGAGAGAAGGAGGGGGTGTTAGTATCACAGAGCCAGGACATCACATCTCTACCTTCACGTCTCTAACCCCAACATCCTTTATCTCACCAGGAAAGATCAGAGACACAACAACAAAGTCTTGCCTTTCTGAGATCAAGTGACTTAATATCATGTTCAAATAAAAGAAATGCTTGATTTGTTACTGTACACACCTGTACACACCTGTACACACCTGTACACAGCTGTACACACCTGTACACACCTGTACACACCTGTACACAGCTGTACACACCTGTACACAGCTGCACTGGAAATACATTCAAATGATTCATTTTCCCTTGACAGATTCTAAGCAACGGACATATCTTCTGGGCAAGATAAGATGGAGTCTGGACTCTGGTCAGGGAACAGTGAACAAGCTAGAATACAGCGGCCATTTCAACCATCTCAAGATGGAGGGAGCTAGCCCGTTGTTGGCAGAGCTAGCCCGTTGTTGGTGGAGCTGGGATTGTCAGGTCATGCAGGAGGCAGTGTGAGTCAGACTTGTCTGTTAATGTGAGCTGCCGTCCAAACCAAGCCCGCCACGCAAGGACACGACCTCTGGAGGGGAAACCAGAATAGACGGGGCACAAGAAAACACATAACCAGATAATTTGTGTGATGAATAGGTGAGGTGTTAAGAGATAACGGTCGATTGAGATGTTCTGTGACCGAATCCCGTCAATGTCATTCTGCATGAAAAATCTAATGGGAATTTTCACTGTGTTTTTGTGAGGCTATTGTTACTCAATATTTACTTGCAAGCACATGTAATATGTAATATGCAAGCACATGTTTCAGTATCACATTACAGCCATTAGCCCTCTCTCTCTCTCTCCCTCTACCTCTCTCCCTCTCTCCCTTTCTCCCTCTAGCTCTCTCTCTCTCTCTCTCTCTCTCTCTCTCTCTCTCTCTCTCTCTCTCTCTCTCTCTCTCTCTCTCTCTCTCTCTCTCTCTCTCTCTCTCTCTCTCTCTCTCTCTCTCTCTCTCTCTCTCTCTCTCTCTCTCTCTCTCTCTCTCTCTCTCAATTAATTTCAAAGGGGCTTTACTGGCATGGAAACATGTTTACATTGCCGAAGCAAGTGAAATAAACAATGAACAAAAGTGAGAAAACCCAGAACAACATCCACAAAAAAACAATTAGAATATAATAGTAAATATTGCGCTTGAATTTTTTTTTAAAGATAAAGACGTTTCAAGTGTTTTATCGTCAGTTATGTACAGTGTTTTAGCAATGTGCAAATAGTTGTAGAACTAATAGTAGGGGCAGATAAATAAACAGATAAATATTGGTGGTATTTACAACGTTGTTTGTGTTCCACTGGTTGCCCTTTTCTCGTGGCAATGGGCCACACATCTTGCTGCTGTGATGCCACACTGCGGTATTTCACCTAATCGATGTGGGAGTTCGTCAATGTTTCATTTGTTTATCAAATTATTTTGGGTCTGTGGGAAATATGTGTCTCTAATATGGTCATACATTTGGCAGGAGGTTAGGAAGTGCAGCTCAGTTACCACCTAATGTTGTGGGCAGTGGGCACATAGCATGTCTCATTCTCTCTCAAAGGAATGGGCCATACGACATGAACAGACAACACAGGAGCAGCATACAACGCTCTTCCATTGCAGTAGCACATCTCTAGCAGCTCAACCTAGTCCTCATCCTCTCCTCTCTGTCCCTCCTCCTCCTCTTCTCCAAGCTTCTCTAAGGGGAGGTGTGTGTGTTCCACACAGAGGAGGGAGGGGGTGAGGAGGGGGAAGGAGTGCTATAAAGAGAACAGAGTCACCTGGAGACAGTGCAGTGTGTCGGGCTGTTCCAGCTCTGTACCTTGTGCTCAGCCTCCCGCCCCAGGGACAGTGGCGTGTCCCACCAGACAGCCAACAGTATTATTCATCTCTGCACCGCAACTGTCTGTGTAGTGTGTGCGTGTGTGTGTTTGTGTGAACGTTCATCCATGTGTGTGTGTTTGTGAATGTGTGTGTGTGTGTGTGTGTGTTCATCCATGCGTGTGCGTGTGTGCGTGTGTGCGTGTGTGCGTGTGTGTATTTGTGTGAACGTTCATCCATGTGTGTGTGTTTGTGAATGTGTGTGTGTGCAGCTCTGAGCTCATCAAACGGAGGCACAAACAGTTTCCTGGGAGACTACCCACACGGTCTCCCCCATCCCCTATAACTAGCTGTGTGTGTGAGGACAAGGAGGTCTACTCAGGCGCTCACAATTTAGCGGTGTAAGATCTGTCACTGTAGCACAATGTAACACAATGACACACAGACAGCTTCCTTTGTGTGTGTTTTGAAGCTGCTTTTGGATAATAGCGTTGTCAGTCTCCAGCACCACAGACTAGACCGTGGTAATAATTAGCCTGAACGCGTAGCAGCTAGGCGCTGTACTATTGATGATGGTTTTGGTGTTCAATTCACCCTCCCTCTGTCTCTGGTTCACTGTTTTCTGTCTCTATCTTTTGCTCTCGTTCTCCTCCCTCTCTCTCTATCTCTCTTTCTCTCTCTCTCTCGCTCTCTCTTTACTTCTCTTGTCCCGAATCCTTAAATTCAGAACACTCGCTCTGCAGGAACATAATTCGACACATAAAGCCATGCTCTCTCTGGCAACACACATGGTTAGTACAGGCAGCAGGGGAGGATATGCAAAGCTGCTGAAAGCCTCAGTGTCTGGTGTCATTGGTTACGCTCAGGATCTGTAACAGGAAGATGCTACAGCAGAGCAGCAGGAGACGGCTGCCTCTTCTCTGTCTGTCTGTCTGTCTGTCTGTCTGTCTGTCTGTCTGTCTGTCTGTCTGTCTGTCTGTCTGTCTGTCTGTCTGTCTGTCTGTCTGTCTGTCTGTCTGTCTGTCTGTCTGTCTGTCTGTCCGTCCGTCCGTCCGTCCGTCCGTCCGTCCGTCCGTCCGTCCGTCCGTCCGTCCGTCCGTCCGTCCGTCCGTCCGTCCGTCCGTCCGTCCGTCCGTCCGTCTGTCGTCCGTCAGTCCGTCTGTCCGTCCCGTCCGCCCGCCCGCCCGTCTGCCTGTCTGTCTGTCTCAACTAAATTTTTCAATTTTAATTGAAGGACTTTATTGGCATGGGAAACATATGTTAATATTGCCAAAGCAAGTGAAGTAGAAAATAAACAAAAGTGAAATAAACAACAAAAATTAACAGTAAACATTACACTCACAAACATTCCAGAAGAATGTCAAATATCTTATTATCGCTACATGGACTACATACAGTGTTCTAACAATGTGCAAATAGCTAAAGTACAAAAGGGATAATAAATAAACATAAATATGCGTTGTATTTACAATGGTGTTTGTTCTTCGCTGGTTGCCCTTTTCTTGTGGCAAAAGGTCACAAGTCTTGCTGCTCTGATGGCACACCGTGGTATTTCACCCAATAGATACAGTGGGGCAAAAAAGTATTTCGTCAGCCACCAATTGTGCAAGTTCTCCTACTTAAAAATATGAGAGAGGCCTGTAATTTTCATCATAGGTACACTTCAACTATGACAGACAAAATGAGCAAAACATTTTTGGATGAATTTATTTGCAAATTATGGTGGAAAATAAGTATTTGGTCAATAACAAAAGTTTATCTCAATACTTTGTTATATACCCTTTGTTGGCAATGACAGAGGTCAAACGTTTTCTGTAAGTCTTCACAAGGTTTTCACACACTGTTGCTGGTATTTTGGCCCATTCCTCCATGCAGATCTCCTCTAGAGCAGTGATGTTTTGGGGCTGTTGCTGGACAACACAGACTTTCAACTCCCTCCAAAGATTTTCTATGGGGTTGAGATCTGGAGACTGGCTAGGCCACTCCAGGACCTTCAAATGCTTCTTATGAAGCCACTCCCTCGTTGCCCGGGCGGTGTGTTTGGGATCATTGTCATTCTGAAAGACCCAGCCACGTTTCATCTTCAATGCCCTTGCTGATGGAAGGAGGTTTTCACTCAAAATCTCACGATACATGGCCCCATTCATTCTTTCCTTTACACGGATCAGTCGTCCTGGTCCCTTTGCAGAAAAACAGCCCCAAAGCATGATGTTTCCACCCCCATGCTTCACAGTAGGTTTGGTGTTCTTTGGATGCAACTCAGCATTCTTTGTCCTCCAAACACGACATGTTGAGTTTTTACCAAAAAGTTATATTTTGGTTTCATCTGACCAAAATCTGTCCATTCCCCAATCTTCTTCTGGATCATCCAAATGCTCTCTAGCAAACTTCAGACGGTCCTGGACATGTACTGGCTTAAGCAGGAGGACACGTCTGGTACTGCAGGATTTGAGTCCCTGGCGGCGTAGTGTGTTACTGAAGGTAGGCTCTGTTACTTTGGTCCCAGCTCTCTGCAGGTCATTCACTAGGTCCCCCCGTGTGGTTCTGGGATTTTTGCTCACCGTTCTTGTGATCATTTTGACCCCACGGGGTGAGATCTTGCGTGGAGCCCCAGATCGAGGGAGATTATCAGTGGTATTGTATGTCTTCCATTTCCTAATAATTGCTGCCACAGTTGATTTCTTCAAACCAAGCTGCGTACCTATTGCAGATCCAGTCTTCCCAGCCTGGTGCAGGTCTACAATGTTGTTTCTGGTGTCCTTTGACAGCTCTTTTGTCTTGGCCATAATGGAGTTTGCAGTGTGACTGTTTGAGGTTGTGGACAGGTGTCTTTTATACTGATAACAAGTTCAAACAGGTGACATTAATACAGGTAGGAGGACAGAGGAGCCTCTTAAAGAAGAAGTTACAGGTCTGTGAGAGCCAGAAATCTTGCTTGTTTGTAGGTGACCAAATATACATTTTACACCATAATTTGCAAATAAATTCATAAAAAATCCTACAATGTGATTTTCTGGTGTTAGCTCAACTGATCCCGACACCGATCCTGCAGAAGTTAATTCTTTCCAATGTGTCAAGTAATTATATGTTTGTTTTCTCGTGATTTGGTTGTGACTAATATGTTGCTGTCCTGCGGCTCTGTGGGATCTTTTTGTGTTTGTGAACAGAGCCCCCAGGACCAGCTTGCTTAGGGGACTCTTCTCCAGGTTCGTCTCTCTGTAGGGAATGGCTTTGTTATGGAAGGTTTGGGAATCACTTCCTTTTAGGTGGTTGTAGAATTTAACGTCTCTTTTCTGGATTTGGATAATTAACGGGTATCGGCCTAATTCTGTATGTCTGTCTATATACAGTCAGTCAGTCAGTCAGTCAGTCACGTTATCTTTACTGAGGGACTCTCTTTTTCTTTCTCTCTCTCTCTTTCTTTCTCTCTCTCTCTTTCTTTCTCTCTCTCTTTATCTCTCCCTCAGCTCTTGGCCTGTCCCTGGGCCGTGACTAGAGAGGAGAATGAGGATGGGGGAGGATGAGAAGGAGGGGGAGGAGAGTGGGTGGAGAGGCTAGAGGAGGAGAGGAGACTTGGGTCTGGAAAGGAAATGATTAGTCTAGTGTAGAGGAGAAGGATGAGTGAGGAGAGGATGATGGAGGAGAGGATGAGGGATTAGAGGATGAAAGAGGTGAGGAGAATGAAGCTGGCGAGGAGGACAGGCTTGGGGAAAGTAGTAGTGGAGAATCAGCTTCAGGGGAGGAGAGGAGGAGGAGAGGAGGAGGAGGAGGAGAGGAAGGGAGGAGAGGAGGAGAGGATGAGGAGAGGAGGAGAGGAACGGGAGAGGAAGAGGAGGAGAGGAAGAGAGGAGGAGAGGAAAGGGAGAAGAGGAGGAGGAGAAGGAGAGGAAGAGAGGAGGAGAGGAAGAGAGGAGGAGAGGAAAGGGAGAAGAGGAGGAGGAGAAGGAGAGGAAGAGAGGAGGAGAGGGGGGAGGCTATAAAAGAAAGGAGGACACTAAGTATGGGGGGAGGAGATGAGAGGAAGACGCTTGTACTGGAGGGAGGAAAGGAGACTGATGAGAGGAAGATGCTTGTACTGGAGGGAGGAAAGGAGACTGATGAGAGGAAGATGCTTGTACTGGAGGGAGGAAAGGAGCCTGATGAGAGGAAGATGCTTGTACTGGAGAGAGGAAAGGAGACTGATGAGAGGAAGATGCTTGTACTGGAGGGAGGAAAGGAGCCTGATGAGAGGAAGATGCCTGTACTGGAGAGAGGAATGGAGACTGATGAGAGGAAGATGCTTGTACTGGAGGGAGGAAAGGAGACTGATGAGAGGAAGATGCTTGTACTGGAGGGAGGAAAGGAGCCTGATGAGAGGAAGATGCTTGTACTGGAGAGAGGAAAGGAGACTGATGAGAGGAAGATGCTTGTACTGGAGGGAGGAAAGGAGACTGATGAGAGGAAGATGATTGTACTGGAGAGAGGAAAGGAGACTCATGAGAGGGGATGAGTGTGGACTTGGAGAAGAGGACGAGGAGTACAGGAGGGATTAGGTGATTTACGTGCGGGGGCTCAATAGCTCCTGGGAAATATGAGGCACACTCACCTCCTTTTCATAAGCCACACAGGGTACACGACTCCTGCGTCTCAAATGGCACTCTCTCTCCCTCTCTCGCTCTCTCTCTCTCTCTCTCTCTCTCTCTCTCTCTCTCTCTCTCTCTCTCTCTCTCTCTCTCTCTCTCTCTCTCTCTCTCCCCCTCTCTCTCTAACATGCTCTCCTCTCCCAGCTCCCTTCATCTCTTTATAGCTCTCTCTTCCTCTCTCTCTCCCTCTCTCTCTCTCCCCCTCTCTGTCTCTGTCTCTCTCTCTGTCTCTGTCTCTCTCTCTCTCTCTCCATCTCTTTCTCTCCGTCTCTCAAACATGCTCTCGTCTCCCAGCTCCCTTCATCTCTTTATAGCTCTCTCTCCCTCTCCCCCGTCCCCTCCCCCTCTCCCCCCTCTCTTTCTTTCTCTCTTTCTCTCTCTCTCTCTCTCTCTCTCTCTCTCTCTCTCTCTCTCTCTCTCTCTCTCTCTCTCTCTCTCTCTCTCTCTCTCTCTCTCTCTCTCTCTCTCTCTCTCTCTCTCTCTCTCTCTCTCTCTCAAACATGCTCTCCTCTCCCAGCTCCCTTCATCTCTTTATAGCTCTCCCTCTCCCTCTCTCTCTCTCTCTCTCTCTCTCTCCGTCTCTCTCAAATATGCTCTCCTCTCCCAGCTCCACACACACACACACACACACACACACACACACACACACACACACACACACACACACACACACACACACACACACACACACACACACACACACACACACACACACACACACACACACACACACACACACACACACACACACACACACACACACACACTGAGGGAGAGGGTAGTACCAGTGTAGTAGTACTCTTCACAGTATGATTACATCCTAGTCCTCCTGGTTAATTATTCATGCAGAGGCAGATCACTGACATTTACCAAGACACACCCCTACCCACCTCCTAGAAATAATACTGAAATTGCTCTGAAAGAACCTATGATATGATGATATGTTGCTTAAATTGGCAATGTGTATACTGGTTGGTTGCCCCAAAGAAGCCTCAGCTAACTGATTGGCTATTTCAGGAGAGGAAATAGAGAAACCAATATAAGGCCTGACATTTGTCAATGTCCTGTTGACGTGAAGCATGGCTTGAGGTTGAAGGTCAATTTGTGCCAGTCACATAGATTACAGACAAGACAGAGAGGAGGAGCAGCAGGAGTAGGAGGAGGGGAAAGAGGAGGAGGGGGATGAGGAGCAGGAGGAGGAGAAGGAGGGGGAAGAGAAAGAGTAGGTAGAGGAGGTAGATTCCAGTCACAAAGAGCGTTGTAGATAATATTTCATAGGGCACTATAGGGAATAGGCCATTTGATATACAGACTAATTTGGCAATACATAGCTTCTACCTAGACACGTTTGGTACATGGCTTGACCTTAGTGAATACAAGGACAGCCTCCTGCACCAAACACAACACTTGTCCCTTTCAGATGGGATCTCTTTAAAAGTGATATGCAAATGAATGTAGTGGTGGGCCAATCACAGTCCCAGCTGGAGGAGAATGTTATCATAATCAGATAGGATTCATGAGGAGAAGCCGTAAGGTAAGGCTAGCAGCACTCACTGCTAGCGATACACAGCAGTTCCCTCTCTATCCCAATTTTTCTCTCTTTCTTAGTCTCTCTCTCTCTCTCTCTCTCTCTCTCTCTCTCTCTCTCTCTCTCTCTCTCTCTCACACACAGTCTTTTATAAAACAAATTTGTACCTTCACGTTTTCGATTGGAGTTGAATATGGGCATAATAATGGTGCTTGAACAGCTAAGAAATAGTCCTGTCTGGTTTCATAAGCAGTCCATTTTGGAGCCCTGCTGGGTTCGCCAGTTGTAGTGTGATCTCCCTGTGAGAACTGGCGATCTGTGGTGTTCAGGATGACTCATCGGCATTCACAGACATGGCCCTCTATTCCATCAGTAATGAAGATGGCACTCTGGAAATAGACAAGGCTGAATAGGGCCCCCTGCCGAGTAGGCATAAACAGGCACGCACACACGCACACACACACACGCGCGTGCACGCACGCACGCACGCACGCACGCACGCACGCACGCACGCACGCACGCACGCACGCACGCACGCACGCACGCACACACACACACACACACACACACACACACACACACACACACACACACACACACACACACACACACACACACACACACTGTGCAAGTCTCAGCATGAAAGAGAGAGATGGAAGAAAGGGGAAGAGAGAGAGGAATGCATTTAACTCCACATGTAGTTATCTATTTGAGGGTTAGGGTTCTGAATTGGCCATGAAAGCTGGATAAAGATGTTATCTGTGCTGTGGAATGAGCTTCCTGTCAGTCCAGAAATGGGAACAGGAATTTGGTGTTTGGTGGTCTGTCTTGGCAAGCACCTCACTGGCCATCTCTATCTCTCTCTGTGATTGACAACCCCGCAGCACTCAACGACCTTTCCCTGAGAACAAGCCTCGCACCGGGACAACGCACCACATTCCATTGTTACCGTGGCAACCCGAGAACCACTCACAGAGCAGAGTGAGGCACAAGCACGCAATACAGGTGGCATGAAAAACACCCAAGTACCCTCAGGAAATAAATAAACACACAGGGGATTGGGGAACTAGTTTCGGCTGGAAGCTATGGCGTGGTGCAGACCAGAGTACACCATTTAGGCAAAGGGCACAGAGCACTCCTACCTCGCATTATCACATTGTGATAGATGGAATGGCACCGGTGGTCCTGTGTAGCTCAGTTGGTAGAGCATGGCGCTTGTAACGCCAGGGTAGTGGGTTCGTTCCCCTGGACCACCCATACGTAGAATGTATGCACACATGACTGTAAGTCGCTTTGGATAAAAGCGTCTGCTAAATGGCATATATTATTATTATTATATATATATATTATTATTATTATTATTATTATTATATATTATATTATTATATTAGAAGTGGGAGTGGTCTACTGCTCTCTCTTGTCACTGTAACTGGTCACAGGGTTTGTTTTTGTAGCTATGTGCAAAAAGGAAATTCCATGACTTAAATGGTGCCCCGTGTGAGGGGAATCTCTAGGTAGGTAGTAAGGGAATTGACATAATTGCTGTGTTTACATCGGAGATGTTGCATGGAGTTTTGAGGGAATCTCTGAAAATAGCTATTTTGATTAGTCAGGATAGAGTAGTGCTGTCTTGACGGTCACCAATGTTCTCTGAGTGTTCCAAGGTCAGTTACCTAGAATGTAATAATACAAACCATTCAGAATGGCTGTCATACATTCTAAGAACATCCTGTGAACGTTTTAAGAACACTCTACTATGCATCAGAACTAATGGAACATCATCCTGCCAACACCATAATAAAACGCCTGGAAAAAGCACATTGCTTTCAACCAGTTCTCTTTTACATGTTATGCCATTTGACCATTGGCTTTGCCATTGTCCTTGTCCTACAAAGCCATACTGAACTTCACACTGAATCTTCTCCTTCATATGGATCACCGTTTGTGTTTTGCGTGTCATAAAAGATACATGTCAAATAACACTATTTGACCGTCAAATAAACTTTTAATTTGAGACATCAAATAACACAATTCTATTATAGAATGTTGTGTGTGCTGAATTGGCGCGTGCAAGCCAAGCGCCACCACTACAATCAGCAGCGCTATCAAAGCTGTACAAAAAAATTCTGCAAACACCGACCACCGATTTGTTTTTTATCGAACCCTACTTGTTCTACCGAATGGGAAAACGTCTGTGGGAGCATTTGAAATGAAGATATTTGCAAAAAATGATCCTGCTCGTTTGATCCTGATCTTATTTCAAACATTTTTCTTGCAAATATCTTCGATACCGATGTTATTTGCACCTTCTGGTGTAGCTAGCTAGCTTTAGCATGGTACCTAGCTAGCACCAATAGAACCAGCCTGAAAACAATGACCAATAGAAACTGCAGTCATTTTAAGTATTCTTAGCAATGATTTAGGAATCCATGTGAGTAAGTATTAGCTAGGTAGCCCCTTGTTGTTCTCCTATTGAAATCAAACATCAGTTCATGTAAAATAACTAGCTAGCCAGCTACTTAACCCTGTTGCCCAAAGCTAATGTTATAAGCTGCCAGCTAGCTTCATCTGGCTAGTGAGGCTTGACTGGACCGGGTTAAGTGTTGTGAAAATGATGCAGGTTACAATTGGTGGAATCATGCCATATTTAAACTAGATAATGTTAAGCAAGGTTGGAGTGTTGGAAAATGGAACAAGAAATGTGATATCAGTCTACTCGGTGACACCTAAGGACTACAACTGTGAAGAGTTTACATAGGACTTTGACTGTGGGAAATGACCAGCCCCAGTCAACCTATGGTGCGTATTGATGTTTATATTGCACTGTAGAGCCTTACCTAAGGATTGGGGATCAATGAAATGGGGGTATCAGTCTACTCAGTACAAGTGTTTTTTCCCAAAGTCCTCCTCAGAGTTATCAGGCTCCAAAACATCCATGTTGTATTGTTTTTCCTCTGGAATAGTGTAGGTTGACTGGCACAATAAATGTGTTTCAATTCACAGTGGTTTCTGCAATTAGAGCTAAGACGCTACTGTTCTGTGGGTGTCACTGAGTAGGCTGATACCCCATGACTTTGATCTTACCTCCTTAGGTAAGGCTGTAGTGAAATAAGTATGCCCCCAATGCAATCGTAAAGTCTAATACAGCCACTGTGTGATTTCAACAGATTTTTGTCAAATTAACAAGTTATTGCCTTGAATTAATATAACAACATTCCAAACGTGTTTAGCATGATTATGGCACGATTCCACTATTTGTATCACTTTCAATTAGAGACTTTTATTTTGAAGGTGAACCACACATTTCTCTATTGTGGTTAGTCCTTATTGTGGCTAGCTTCACATAGGTGGGTTCGAGCATCATCAATCAAACAAGAACTGTCTTATAAATTAGGGGTATTTAAATGATGACACCTAGCTAGATCGTTAGCTAGCTAACTATAGCTACTGATCCAGATTATGTTGTTTTTCTATGTTTTTGGGAAGAACATTGTTTGCATCCATCAGCTAGCTAGCTTCTTTTTCCCCCAGCCCTGTCAGAGCTTGGGGAAGGGTGTCTGTGGTCGTATGGCAGTGGCAGGTGCACGAGACAAAACAAGGACAACACACAGGTCTTTCCATCATTGTGTGACTTTTTTGGGTTCAAATTAACTCAAGCTTACGGACAATGTCAAATGTGATATAGCGAAGCACCTGAGTGAGCTGGGTGCGCAATTACACAGGTACTTTCCCGAAACGGACGACACAAACAACTGGACTCGTTATCCCTTTCATGCCCTGCCTCCAGTCCAGTTAGTGATATCTGAACAAGAGAGCCTCATCAAATTGCAACAAGCAGTTCTGTGAAAATGTAATTGAATCAGATGCCACAGACATATTTCTGGACTGGGCTGCGCTCAGAGTATCCTGCCTTGGCAAATGGCGCTCAGAGTATCCTGCCTTGGCGCTGTTAAGATACTGATGCCCTTTTCAACCACGTACCTATGTTAGAGTGGATTCTCGGCCCTCACTAGCATGAAAACTAATTTCAGGCACAGAATGTGTGTGGAAAATGATTTAAGACTGAGACTCTCTCCAATACAACCCAACATTGCAGAGTTATGTGCATCCTTTCAAGCACACCCTTCTCATTAACCTGTGGTGAGTTATTCACAATTGTCAATGAACAAATAAGGTTTTATATGTAAGATGGTTAAATAAAGAGCACAATTATTGATTATTATTGTATTATTATTGGTGCCCTGGTCCTATAAGAGCACTTTGTCACTTCCCACAAGCCGGGTTGTGGCAAAAACTCACACTTATTCTTATGTTTAATAAATGTATCGTATAGTGTGTGTGGCAGGCTTACAATGATGGCACGCAGCTGATGGTATGCAGCTGGAGGTTGAATGTTTGAAGGGGTACAGGACTATAAAAAGTTTGGGAACCACTGTTTCACTGTAATAGGTACTGTAATTGGACAGTGCAGTTAGATGAAAAATAATGTAAGCTTTCTGCCCATATCAGATGTGTCTATGTCCTGGGATTTGTTTTGTTTCTTACAACCTCATACTAATCACATTAGCCTACGTTAGCACAACCATCCCGCGGGGAGGACACAGATCCCATAGAGGTTAACTACACATGAATACGCCAGCGTCATATAGCGATGGCCTCGCGCTACCTTCATTACACCACCTCTTTTATACCTCCTCATTCTACCCTCCCTTTCTTTTGTTCTCTCTCTCTGTCTTTCACCACTCACTCTTTGTCTGACCAGCTACCTATTATCCTTCCTTTTCTCTCTGTCTTTCTGTCAGTCTCTGTCCTTCACCACTATCTCTCCATCTGAGACTTTACCGTCATTAGCACAGAACCTCTTCTTTACCTTTCACCCTTTGCATTTATCATTCCCTTTCTCTGTTTCTCCTTCTTTCTGTCTTTCTGTCCTCCGCCTTTCTCCGTCTGACTAGCGGTCACCTCCAGTGGACAGCTGCAGAACTGGGCCTTTGAAGGACTAAACCTGGCTTTGTTGACATGGTAACGCAGTGATGACTGGAGCGGAGAGAGTTGGAGAGGGAGAGATAAAGACAGAGAGGAACGGGGAAGGGATTAGAGACGAGAGATAAAGAGAGAGAAAATAGATAGAGAGAGAGAGAGTGTTTGTGTGCTTTTCTGTCTCTTAGTGCTCAGGACGGATGTCATTGATGCCCTATACACCATGCCAAGGTGTCCCCAGTATATTCTGGTGTTTTTCTAGACAGCAGTGCCTCCAGGCTCTTCCCAGAAGGTGCCCTTGATATCCTGATCTCTCTCTGTCTTTCTGTTCTATCTCTCCTCTCTATTCTATCTCTCCTCTCTTCCCTGGACCTTTCACAAGGTGAAACAGGGGAATCGTTTACTTTGCACCCATCACTGCTCTAAATGAGATGCCCATCATTGAGGGTGGTAGAAGTGTGTTTGTGTGTGTCAGTGTGTGTGTGTGTGCGCAGGTGCATGTGTGTGTGTCAGTATGTGTGTGTGTGTGTGCGTGAGTAGGGAGGGAGTAGGGAACAGTGGGCTAGGCACAGTAAGAGATTTTGCCTCCCGATCGATCACTGCTTCCTCTGCCTGTCAATGTGTGTGTGTGTGTGTGTGTGTGTGTGTGTGTGTGTGTGTGTGTGTGTGTGTGTGTGTGTGTGTGTGTGTGTGTGTGTGTGTGTGTGTGTGTGTGTGTGTGTGTGTGTGTGTGTGTGTGTGTGTGTGTGTGTGTGTGTGTGTGTGTGTGTGAGAGAGAGAGAGAGAGGGAGAGAGAAGAGAGGAGAGAAACAGTGAATGAGGGAAAAAAAGAGGTAGTAAAAGAAGAGACAGAAAGAGAGAGAATGCAGGTCTCAAGCAGTAGAGGTAGAGTGAGATAGATGCTATGTGGGCTCTAAGGTAGATTACCCTGATGATGAGACTGCATCACAACCCTGGTCAACAGTAATGGACTACAGTGCATTGCAAAAGTATCCTATTTTGTTGCATTACAGCCTGTAATTTAAATATATTTTTATTTGGATTTCATGTAATGGACATACACAAAATAGTCTGAGTTGGTGAAGTGAAATGAAAAAAATAACTTGTAAAAAAGGATCTGGTGCAACCAATTACCAAGGAGCGCTCCAAACAGGTCAGAGACAAAGTTGTGGAGAAGTACAGATCAGGGTTGGGAACTAAAAAAATATCTGAAACTTTGCACACGGAGCACCATTAAATCCATTATAAAAAAATGGAAAGAATATGGCACCACCAACAAACCTGCCAAGAGAGAATCACCCACCAAAACGAACCTGCCAAGAGAGGATCGCCCACCAAAAAAACCTGCCAAGAGAGGATCACCCACCAAAACGAACCTGCCAAGAGAGGATCGCCCACCAAAACAAACCTGCCAAGAGAAGGATCGCCCACCAAAACAAACCTGCCAAGAGAGGATCGCCCACCAAAACAAACCTGCCAAGAGAGGATCGCCCACCAAAACAAACCTGCCAAGAGAGGATCGCCCACCAAAACAAACCTGCCAAGAGTGAATCGCCCACCAAAACAAACCTGCCAAGAGAGGATCGCCCACCAAAACAAACCTGCCAAGAGTGGGCCTCCCACCAAAACAAACCTGCCAAGAGAGGGCCACCCACCAAAACAAACCTGCCAAGAGAGGGCCGCCCACCAAAACAAACCTGCCAAGAGAGGGACGCCCACCAAAACAAACCTGCCAAGAGAGGGCCGCCCACCAAAACAAACCTGCCAAGTGAGGGCCCCCCACCAAAACAAACCTGCCAAGAGAGGGCCGCCCACCAAAACAAACCTGCCAAGGGAGGACCACCCACCAAAACAAACCTGCCAAGAGAGGGCCGCCCACCAAAACAAACCTGCCAAGAGAGGGCCGCCCACCAAAACAAACCTGCCAAGAGAGGGCCGCCCACCAAAACAAACCTGCCAAGAGAGGGCCACCTACCAAAACAAACCTGCCAAGAGAGGACCACCCACCAAAACAAACCTGCCAAGAGAGGGCCGCCCACCAAAACAAACCTGCCAAGAGAGGATCGCCCACCAAAACAAACCTGCCAAGAGAGGGCCACCCACCAAAACAAACCTGCCAAGAGACGGCCACCCACCAAAACAAACCTGCCAAGAGAGGGCCGCCCACCAAAACAAACCTGCCAAGAGAGGGCCGCCCACCAAAACTCACGGACCAGGTAAGGAGGGCATTAATCAGAGAGGCAACAAAGAGACCAAAGATAACCCTGAAGGAGCTGCAAAGCTCCACAGCGGAGATTGGAGTATCTGTCCATAGGACCACTTTAAGCTGTACACTCCACAGAGCTGGGCTGTGGAAAAAATAAGCAAACATGTTTGGTGTTGGCCAAAAGGCATGTGGGAGACTCCCGAAACATATGGAAGAAGGTACTCTGGTCAGATTTAGCTTTTTGGCCATCAAGGAAAACACTATATCTGGCGCAAACCCCGAGAACACCATCCCCACAGTGAAGCATGGTGGTGGCAGTATCATGCTGTGGGGATGTTTGTCATCTGCAGGGAACTGGTCAGAAATGAAGGATGGTGCTAAATACAGGGAAAATCTTGAAGGAAACCTGTTTCAGTCTTCCAGAGAATTGAGACTGTGATGGAGGTTCACCTTCCAGCAGGACAATGACCCTAAGCATACTGCTAAAGCAACACTCGAGTGGTTTAACGGGAAACATTGAAATGTCTCGGAATGGCCTAGTCAAAGCCCAGACCTCAATCCAATTGAGAATATTTTATATGACTTCAAGATCCATCCAACTTGAAGGAGCTGGAGCAGTTTTGCCTTGAAGAATGAGCAAAAATCCCAGTGGCTAGATGTGCCAAGCTTATAGAGACATAACCCAAGAAACTTGCAGCTGTAATTGCTGCAATAGGTGTCTCTACAAAGTATTGACTTTGGGGGGTGAATAGTTATGCACTTTCAAGTTTCCTTTTTTAAAATTTAGCATATTTAGCATATTTTGCATCGTCAAAGTGATAGACATGTTGTGTAAATCAAATGATACAAGGCAACAAAATAGGAAACATGCCAAGGGGGTGAATACTTTCGCCAGCCATTGTATATAGGGAACACACAAACACACACAATCTCTCTCCTAGACACATGCAGGATCAAAATCTGGGGTAAAAGTGAACAAACAGGCAGAGGTTTATAGACCGGTGTTACAATGAACAGGGTGGAAAGTGGCTCAGCATGGCAGGGTATGGCGCGGTGTGATGTGGTGTGTGTCTGTATGTGTGTGTGTGTTTGTCTGTGTGTGTTTGTCACCCTGGTACCCGGTCATCTGCTCCACTGGAGCAGCGGAGATGCTTTGATCAGACTCTGCCTCCGCTGTGACACCCCTGTTGGGTGGAGACACACACATGCGTGCACGAACGAACGAACGCACGCACGCACGCATGCACACACACATATACAAATACACACACACGCAAGCACACACATACAGAAACAGTCAAAAGTTTGGACACACTTACTCATTCAAGTATTTTTCTTTATTTTTTAAAACTATTTTCTATATTGTAGAATAGTAGTGAAGACATCAAAACTATGAAATAACAAATATGGACTCATGTAGTAACCAAAAAAGTGTTAAACAAATTAAAATATATTTTAGATTCTTCAAAGTAACCACCCTTTGCCTTGATAACAGCTTTGCACACTCTTGGCATTCTCTCAACCAACTTCACCTGGTATGCTTTTCCAACAGTCTTGAAGGAGTTCCCACATATGCTGAACAATTGTTGGCTGCTTTTCCTTCACTCTGCAGTCCAACTCATCCCAAACCATCTCAATTGGGTTGAGGTCGGGTGATTGTGGAGGACATTTCATCTGATGCAGCACTCCATCACTCACTTTCTTGGTCAAATAGCCCTTACGCAGCCTGGAGGTCTGTTGGGTCATTGTCCTGTTGAAAAACATATGATAGTCCCACTAAGCGGGCTCCCGAGTGGCACAGCGGTCTAGGGCACTGCATCTCAGTGCTTGAGGCGTCACTGAATCAAATCAAATCAAACTTTATCTGTCACATGCGCCAAATACAACAAGTGTAGACCTTACCGTGAAATTCTTCCTTACAAGCCCTTAACTAAAAAGTAACACAATAACGAGGCTATATTATTATTTAGCTTTATTTAACGAGGCAAGTCAGTTAAGAACAAATTACTTATTTTCAATGACAGCCTAGGAATAATGTATACGAAATGCTTCAGTCTGGTCATAGCACTGAGACTGCACATGTGAAGGTGGTAAATTACCTTTTAATGGCATCAGACCGAGGCTCTGCATCTGTCCTCGTGCTCCTAGACCTTAGTGCTGCTTTTGATACCATTGATCACCACATTCTTTCGGAGAGATTGGAAACCCAAATTGGTCTACACGGACAAGTTCTGGCCTGGCTTAGATCTGATCTGTCGGAAAGATATCAGTTTGTCTCTGTGAATGGTTTGTCCTCTGACAAATCAACTGTAAATTTCGGTGTTCCTCAAGGTTCTGTTTTAGGACCACTATTGTTTTCACTATATATTTTACCTCTTGGGGATGTCATTCGAAAACATAATGTTAACTTTCACTGCTATGCGGATGACACACAGCTGTACATTTCAATGAAACATGGTGAAGCCCCAAAATTGCCCTCGCTAGAAGCATGTGTTTCAGACATAAGGAAGTGGATGGCTGCAAACCTTCTAATTTTAAACTCGGACAAAACAGAGATGCTTGTTCTAGGTCCCAAGAAACAAAGAGATCTTCTGTTGAATCTGACAATTAAACTTAATGGTTGTACAGTCGTCTCAAATAAAACTGTGAAGGACCTCGGCGTTACTCTGGACCCTGATCTCTCTTTTGAAGAACATATCAAGACCATTTCAAGGACAGCTTTTTTCCATCTACATAACATTGAAAAAATCAGAAACTTTCTGTCCAAATATGATGCAGAAAAATTAATCCATGCTTTTGTCACTTCTAGGTTAGACTACTGCTACCCGGATAAAGCACTAAATGAACTTCAGTTAGTGCTAAATACGGCTGCTAGAATCCTGACTAGAACCAAAAAATTTGATCATATTACTCCAGTGCTAGCCTCCCTACACTGGCTTCCTGTCAAAGCAAGGGCTGATTTCAAGGTTTTACTGCTAACCTACAAAGCATTACATGGGCTTGCTCCTACCTATCTCTCTGATTTGGTCCTGCCGTACATACCTACACTTACGCTACGGTCACAAGACGCAGGCCTCCTAATTGTCCCTAGAATTTCTAAGCAAACAGCTGGAGGCAGGGCTTTCTCCTATAGAGCTCCATTTTTAACGGTCTGCCTACCCATGTCAGAGACGCAAACTCGGTCTCAACCTTTAAGTCTTTACTGAAGACTCATCTCTTCAGTAGGTCATATGATTGAGTGTAGTCTGGCCCAGGAGTGGGAAGGTGAACGGAAAGGCTCTGGAGCAACGAACCGTCCTTGCTGTCTCTGCCTGGCCGGTTCCCCTCTTTCCACTGGGATTCTCTGCCTCTAACCCTATTACAGGGGCTAAGTCACTGGCTTACTGGGGCTCTCTCATACTGTCCCTGGGAGGGGTGTGTCACCTGAGTGGGTTGAGTCACTGATGTGGTCATCCTGTCTGGGTTGGTGTCCCCCCCCCCTTGGGTTGTGCCGTGGCGGAGATCTTTGTGGGCTATACTCAGCCTTGTCTCAGGATGGTAAGTTGGTAGTTGAAGATATCCCTCTAGTAGTGTGGGGGCTGTGCTTTGGCAAAGTGGGTGGGGTTATATCCTTCCTGTTTGGCCCTGTCCGGGGGTGTCCTCGGATGGGGCCGCAGTGTCTCCTGACCCCTCCTGTCTCAGCCTCCAGTATTTATGCTGCAGTAAGTTTATGTGTCGGGGGGCTAGGGTCAGTTTGTTATATCTGGAGTACTTCTCCTGTCTTATTCGGTGTCCTGTGTGAATTTAAGTGTGCTCTCTCTAATTCTCTCTTTCTTTATCTTTTTCTTTCTCTCTCTCGGAGGACCTGAGCCCTAGGACCATGCCTCAGGACTACCTGACATGATGACTCCTTGCTGTCCCCAGTCCACCTGGCCGTGCTGCTGCTCCAGTTTCAACTGTTCTGCCTTATTATTATTGGACCATGCTGGTCATTTATGTTCTGTTATAATCTCCACCCGGCACAGCCAGAAGAGGACTGGCCACCCCACATAGCCTGGTTCCTCTCTAGGTTTCTTACTAGGTTTTGGCCTTTCTAGGGAGTTTTTCCTAGCTTTGACTAGGAAAAACTCTTTGAGATATCAGCCGATGAGATATCAGCCGATGTACGAAGGGCTATATAAATAAATTTGATTTGATTTGATTTTGATTTGAATAGTGGGTTAACTGCCTTGTTCAGGCGCATAACAGCAGATTTTTACCTTGTCAGCTCAGGGATTCAATCTTGCAACCCATCGGTTACAAGTCCAACACTCTAACCACTAGGCTACCTGCCGCCCTGTGTACAGGGGGCACCAGTACCGAGTCAGTGTGCGGGGGTACAGGTTAGAAGTAATTTGCACATGTAGATGGGGTGAAGTGACTATGCATATGTCATGATGCTGGCCTGGGGTAGGTTTATGACAGTCATAAATACCTCTCCCCCTTTTTTCCTCTCTCTACGCTACTGATGTGACTATTGAAAATCCCTTGGTTAATTAACATAGAGATTTAGGGAACATTAGAAGGTGGGGGGAATTGAACCATATTTTGGTAATCCAACCAGTTCAACATATGCGTTGGTACTTAATGAATATGATGTCAGTTAGGTTGTCATCTGAGACATTCTCATCAATGATAGGATGACATAAACGGTACAGTGGAAAGTCTACACATTATAGTTATCAGATTCACATGGAATTGTTGTGCAATTTAAATGTTTGAATATGAAATTATTTGTGAGGGGATGAAATGTGATTTTAGCTTCTAAAATGTGAGAATTGTGTTTTCATGAGTGAATTAGGCCCGACTCAGTAGCCCGCCCACGTGAAGAGACATTGGTTATAAACTATGAAACACGCCCTCCTCTCCCTTCCTATATAAAGCCTTGATGACAATATAACTTCCTGTTCCGGGTACATTAGGATGACGATCCGATGTCAGAAGGGTTCAGATAATAACTACAGAACAAAGCCAACCTCAGCATGAGCGTTGGTTGTGAATGGTATGAACTTTGAACTCTTATTCACTACAGAAGTGATACCTCCTAGCCGTTGAGTTAGCAACAGAAGCTGCAAACCTGGACTAGGAAAGAACAGACAGAGTATCCCTTCTACCACACAACAACGTTACTACAACGTTTTCAATTTAAATAATAATAATAATAATAATAATACATTTACCACCAGAAGCATTCTTCCGAGGACAGGAAGATCTCTGTTGGCCAACACGACCTGCAGCTACGACCAACCTACCGAAGCTCACAGTAAATATTTATTGCATTTTCCTTTTCCAAATGGGCGTTAATTTAGAATGCATAAGATTCTGTATTTACGATAGAATAGCTGCCTACAGCCTGATAGAGACATCGCTTCTTCCTTTGTTCTTCAGTCTTCCTGCTCTTTCACTCAAACCCAGCCCCTTTTCTTTGTGTAACCAGCTGTCATATCTGTTCCGTCCGCTAGGGACGTTTTCCTTTATGACATCATTTGTAATCAAGGTATGATTAATTCGGTGTATATGTAATTCTGTGTGATTAGTTAGGTATTTAGTAAATAAATAATTAAACCCAATTTTGTATTGCTGATTCAACTTGTTAGCCAGGGTTCATGAAGATAACCAAGAATTTATAACTTTCAGATGAGACTGAAATAAGGTGACGATTAATATTGACTGCTATTGATGTAAAATATTACTAGGTCTTTAAGAGTTTATTCGGAAGATAACTGCTCTATAAATATTATTTCGTTGTGCCCCGACTTTCTAGTTAATTACATTTACATGATTAGCTCAATCAGGTAATATTAATTACAGAGAAAGGATTGTATAGAATTGCATGTCATATCACTCCGGCATAGTTAACAACACGTAGATAATAAACAACAAGTAGCAGCAGTGTAAAAACAAATGGAGGGAGCGTCAATGTAATAGTTCGGTGGCCATTTTGATAAATTGTTTAGCAGTCTTATGGCTTGGGGATAGAAGCTGTTAAGGAAGAATTTGCGCTCCGGTACCGCTTGCCGTACGATAGCAGATAAAACAAGTCTATGACTTGGGTGACTGGAGTCTTTGACAATTTATGGGCTTTCCTCCGACAATGCCTATTATATAGGTCCTGGATGGCAGAAATCTTGGCCCCAATGATGTACTGGGCCGTACGCACTACCCTCTGTAGCACCTTATGGTCAGATGCCGAGCAGTTGCCATACCAGGCGGTGATGTAACCGGTCAGGATGCTCTCGATGGGGCAGCTATAGAACTTTATGAGGATCTGGGGACCCATGTCAAATCTTTTCAGTCTCCTGAGGAGAAAAAGGTTTTGCCGTGCCCTCTTCACGACTGTCTTGGTGTGTTTGGACTATGATAGATCGTTGGTGATGTGGACACTACGGAATTTGAAACTCTCTACCCGCTCCACTACAGCCCTGTTGATGTTAATGGGGGCCTGTTCGGCCTGCCTTTTCCTGTAGTCCACGATAGCTCCTTTTTCTCTTGCTCACATTGAGGGAGAGGTTGTTGTCCTGGTGCCACACTGCCAGTTCTCTGATCTCCTCTCTATAGGCTGTTTCATCGTTGTCGGGGTTCAGGCCTACCAGTCTTGTGTGGTCAGCAAACTTAATGACTTAAATGTTAAATGTTAATGACGGTGTTGGAGTCCTGTTTGACCACACAGTTATGGGTGAACAGGGAGTACAGGAGGGGACTAAGTACACACCCCTGAGGGGATCAGCGGGGCTGACATGTTGTTGCCTACCCTTACCACCTTACCCTTTCCTACCCTTACCACCATCAGGAAGTCCAGGATCCATTTGCAGAGGGAGGTGTTTAGTCCCAGGTTCCTTAGCTTAATGATGAGCTTCGTGGGAACTATGGTGTTGAACACTGAGCTATAGTCAATGAACAGAATTCTCGCGTAGGTGTTCCTTTTGTCCAGGTGGGAAAGGGCAGTGTGGCGTGTGATTGAGATCACGTCATCTGTGGATCTGTTGGGACGTATGCGAATTGGAGTGGGTCTAGGGTATCCGGGAGGATGCTGTTGATGTGAGCCATGACCAACCTTTCAAAGCACTTCATGGCTACCGACGTAAGTGCTACTGGGCGGTAATCATTTAGGCAGGTTACCTTCGCTTCCTTAGGCACAGGGACTATGGTGGTCTGCTTGAAACATATAGGTATTACAGTCACGGAGAGGTTGAAAATGTCAGTGAAGACTCTTGCCAGTTGGTCCGCGCATCCTTTGAGTACACGTCCTGGTAATCCATCTGTCCCTGCGGTTTTGTGAATGTTGACCTGTTTAAAGGGCTTGCTCACATCGGCTACCAAGAGCGTTATCACACAGTCATCCAAAACAGCTGGTGCTCTCGTGCATGCTTCAGTGTTGCTTGCCTCGAAGCGGGCATAAAATGCATTTAGCTCATCTTGTAGGCTCGCGTCAATGGGCAGCTCACGTCTGGGTTTCCCTTTGTAGTCCTTAATAGTTTTCAAGTCCTGCCATATCTGACGAGCGTCAGAGCCGGTGTAGTAGGATTCAATCTTAATCCTGTATTGACGCTTTGACGCAGGATTTCTTATAGGCGTCCGGGTTAGTGTCCCGCTCCTTGAAAGCGGCAGCTCTAGCCATTAGCTTGATGCAGATGTTGCCTGTAATCCCTGGCTTCCATAACTTTTAACAAGACACACCTGTTAATTGAAATGCATTCCAGGTGACTGCCTCATGAAGCTGGTTGAGAGAATGCGAAGAGTGTGCAAAGCTGTCATCAAGGCAAAGGGTGGCTACTTTGAAGAATCCCAAATATAAATATATTTTGATTTGTTTAACACCTTTTTGGTTACTTGATGATTCCATGTGTGTTATTTCATAGTTTTGATATCTTCACTGTTATTCTACAATGTAGAAAATAGTACAAATAAAGAAAACCCTTGAATGAGTAGGTTTGTCCAAACTTTTGAGTTGTACTGTATGTGTGTGTGTGTGTGTGTGTGTGTGTGTGTGTGTGTGTGTGTGTGTGTGTGTGTGTGTGTGTGTGTGTGTGTGTGTGTGTGTTATGTCAACTCTCCTCTCCTTGTATGTTCCACCCCATATTTCTTTTCTGCTTTGTGTGTGTGTGTGTGTGCGTGTGTGTGCCAGACCAATTTTGTTTCTTCCAATGCCGCAGGGAGTGTGTGAATTATTCTCTTCCTGCATAGTCAGAACCATGACATACCACCGTGTCTCACCCAACCGCCACCTTTTCACACACACACACACACACACACACACACACACACACACACACACACACACACACACACACACACACACACACACACACACACACACACACACACACACACACACACACACACACACACACACACACACACACACACACACACACACACACACAAACCAGGTCTAAGAGCTTTCCTTGGTCTAGTCTGGAAGTGTGTGACAGCATTATTCAGGAGCTCAGGCTCTCAGTCTCTCTGAAGTGGGTCTAAAGCAGTGTGTGTCTGTTTGTCTGTGTGTGTGTGTGTGTGTGTGTGTGTGTGTGTGTGTGTGTGTGTGTGTGTGTGTGTGTGTGTGTGTGTGTGTGTGTGTGTGTGTGTGTGTGTGTGTGTGTGTGTGTGTGTGTGTGTGTGTGTATGTGTGTAGTTCAAGGTTGCAGCACTCTGCTCTAGAGAGAGAGAGGGAATAAGAGAGAGAATGATAAAATAGAGACGGAGAGAGAGAAATGGGAAGTTTTGAAGTTCAAAATGTCAAATTTCAAAGTGTTTAAGGTCAAATTTAGACATTATGTCTGAAATGTTATGGTTATGCATTAACTCTGAATGATTAAGGTAAGGGTTAATGTTTAAGATAGGCTTGAAACAAAAATATAAAAATTTACTTTCTTTTGCTGGACATGCAACCTTTGGGAACAGCTAAACTGAAACCTACTTGAAGGGAACAGCGCTCACTGTTGCCCCTGGTGGCCAGTTTCCACATCATTTCCTGACGTCCTCAGACATGGATGGACGTTGAATACTGACTTGTATCACGGGAGACCTGGCTTGTATGTAAGCATGCCTGTGTGCAGGAGTGTGACTTTGCATACTGTATATGTGTGTGTGAGCCCCTGTAGGGCTGCACTGGTTTTGTCCATACTGGAGCTTCAGTATATTCTGGTGTTTTTCTAGACAGCAGTGCCTCCAGGCTCTTCCCAGAAGGTGCCCTTGATATCCTGATCTCTCTCTCTGTCTCTCTCTTTCTCTCTCTCTCTTTCTCTCTCTCCCTTTCTATCACATCCCCTCTCTCTTTCCCTCTCCCCCCCTCTCCCTCTCTCTCGCTCTCTCGCTCTTTCGTTCTATTCATGCCAGCTTGGCTCTCTCCTTGCTTATCAACAGCACCACTATTACCTCAGGAACAGACAGGGTTATTTGGCACATGGAAAGCCATCCGTACCCATGATGCGTCCCAAATGAAACCCTATATGGTGCACTACTTTTGACCAGGGCCCTTATGTAGGGAATAGGGTGCCATTTGGGACACAGCCTCAGACTGGCTGACACTAAAAGCTTTTTCAGTCATTAATACACTGATAGTATATATGAAATTAGAGCAGGGAAGGTGGGGAGAGAGGGAGAGGGTGGTAGAGAGGGGGAAGTGAGAGCAGGGTCAGTGAGGAGAGAGGGAGATGGTGGGAGAAAGGGGGAAGGGAGAGCAGGGTCGGTGAGGAGAGAGGGAGATGGTGGGAGAAAGGGGGAAGGGAGAGCAGGGTCAGTGAGGAGAGAGGGGCGGAGGGAGGGGAGAGCAGGGTCAGTGAGGAGAGAGGGAGATGGTGGGAGAAAGGGGGAAGGGAGAGCAGGGTCAGTGAGGAGAGAGGGAGATGGTGGGAGAAAGGGGGAAGGGAGAGCAGGGTCAGTGAGGAGAGAGGGAGATGGTGGGAGAAAGGGGGAAGGGAGAGCAGGGTCAGTGAGGAGAGAGGGAGATGGTGGGAGAAAGGGGGAAGGGAGAGCAGGGTCGGTGAGGAGAGAGGGAGATGGTGGGAGAGGGGGAAGGGAGAGCAGGGTCGGTGAGGAGAGAGGGGCGGAGGGAGGGGAGAGCAGGGTCAGTGAGGAGAGAGGGAGATGGTGGGAGAAAGGGGGAAGGGAGAGCAGGGTCAGTGAGGAGAGAGGGAGATGGTGGGAGAAAGGGGGAAGGGAGAGCAGGGTCAGTGAGGAGAGAGGGGCGGAGGGAGGGGAGAGCAGGGAAGGTGGGGAGAGAGGGAGAGGGTGGTAGAGAGGGGGAAGTGAGAGCAGGGTCAGTGAGGAGAGAGGGAGATGGTGGGAGAAAGGGGGAAGGGAGAGCAGGGTCGGTGAGGAGAGAGGGAGATGGTGGGAGAGGGGGAAGGGAGAGCAGGGTCGGTGAGGAGAGAGGGGCGGAGGGAGGGGAGAGCAGGGTCGGTGAGAGGGAGATGATGGGAGAGTGGGGGAAGGGAGCGCAGGATCGGTGAAGAGAGAGGGGCGGAGGGAGGGGAGAACAGGGTCGGTGAGAGGGAGATGATGGGAGAGAGGGGGAAGGGAGAGACGGTGACGAGAGGGCGGATGCAGGGAGGGGAAAGGAAGGGAAGGAGGATGGGGGAAGATGGGGGAGAGAGTGAGAGAATGAAAGAGATACAGGGAGACAGGAGAGAAGAAGCGGAGGAGAGGAGAAGAGAAGACAGAGGCAGTTCTGGTATAAATTTCTTCCAGCTAATTCACCTAGAGAAATTAAAATGACACAGGTAGCAGGGCTCAGTGGCATTATCACTACCAACCCCATTCAGACCCTGTTTGGCTCTACTTGAACCACGCTGGGAGGAAATGTGTGTGTATGTTTGTGTGTATTTGTGTGTGTTTATGTGTGTGTATGTGTGGCGTACACATACATGTGTATCACCACTGTATGTAAGCACAAAATGCTATTAGACCCTACCAGTTCCAGTCAGAGCTTACCCTCTCTTGGGCTCTGGGTGGAAGGATCCAACTATAGGCCAACGCTACCACTAGCACTAACACTAAGCTAACGCTAACACTAACACGAAAGCTAATGCTAACACTAAAGCTAACGCTAACACTAACACTAACACGAAAGCTAACGCTAACACTAAAGCTAATGCTAACACTAACACTAAAGCTAACACTAACACTGAAGCTAACACTAAAGCTAACACTGACACTAAAACTAACACTGACTCTAAAGCTAACACTAAAGCTAACATTAAAGCTAGCCTTCACAGCAGAGAAACCCTACAAAGCACCTGCCATCCTGCATTGGGGGAGACAGAAAGTGAAATAGATGGACAGAGTAAGAGGAAGAGATAAGAATGGATAGACAGGAAGAGAGGAGAGGAGAGATCATTGGGCTGTGTCTGAGATGGAGGGAAATAAAGAGAAATAGAGGGAAAGAGGGACAGAAATAGATAGATGAAGAGATGAAAAGTAGAACGGGAGAGATGAGGGCTCTCTCAGATGGTGGGAAAGATGGAAGGAAGGAGAGAGAGGAACAGAAAACAGGATAGACAGACAAAAGGGGGAAAAAGGAGAAGAGAGAGCAAAACACTGTATCTGAGATGAGGGAAAGCACAAGAGAGAAAGGAGGAGAGGAGAGAGAGATAGACCATAAGGCTGAGTCTCAGGTGGAGGTGCTGTGAGACCTGTCAGGTGACACAACTGCTGTCAGTCACAAACTGTTTCCGTGATGCTCAGGGAGTTTATCTCTCTGGGAGAGGAAGAGGAAGTTAAAAGGATGCTGTACACTCTTTAATTCTTCATTTTTTTTCTCCTCTCCCTCTCTCTCCTTCTCTTCTTCTCTCCCTCCTTCTGCTCATCTGTCTGCAGTCTTCAGACTCCATGTGGTGCAGTGTGGCATTGTGTGTGTGTGTGTGTGTGGACAGGGATGGCTGAGTGTGAATGTGGCCGTGGAACTCTGCCAAGCCTGGCAGAGGGGAGGGGGAGTCGCTAGTCTTTGTTCTTTGTTGATGAAAAGAGGAATTGAATCCCTCTCTCCCTCCCTCTCTTATCTCCCTCCCTCTCCATCTCCCTCTTTCTCTTCTTCTCTCTCTCCATCTCCCTCGCTGACCCCCCCCCCCTCTCTCCTTATTTCACTCCACTAAGGCCCACATAACTCTGCTCTACCTAATTAAACTTTAATCTCCAATAGTGCACAAATGACCTGCCATGCAATCGACTGTAGCCTCCTTGGATAGAGGAGTGGATATGGACAGAAGGTTAGAGGGATGGGGGGGTGGGGGTGGATATGGACAGAAGAATAGAGGGATGGGGGGGTGGATTGAAGGTCACACTCTCCTGGCAGGAAGAACATCTCCTCTCCTCCCCCCTCTCTCTCCCTCTCTTTCCGTCTCTGTCTCTCTAATCAGTCTTTCTGTGTGTAGAGGACCCAGGAGCAGTTGTGGATGTGTGTAAATGGATCAGACAGCTGAAGCCTCTGTCTCAGCCAGTGAACGTCCTCCTCACCTGGTTGTAAGCACACACACACGCACGCACGCACGCACGCACGCACGCACGCACGCACGCACGCACGCACACACACACACACACACACACACACACACACACACACACACACACACACACACACACACACACACACACACACACACACACACACACACACACACACACTCACACACATACAGAGATCCCTGCACATTCCTTTCCTCTGCCTGGCCTGTTTCCCACCTCACACACATAGCCTGTTCTAGGACAACACTTTCAGCCATTTTGAACCATGCAGAGGATGGAGGGCGTATCCACAGAAATGTGGTGTGTATGTTCTTGTGTGCTGCATGTGTGTGATGTGACTAATCAAGCAGATCTAATGATAATCACCTTTAATCACTCTGTCTCCAGTGTGCTGGTGTGCATGTGTGTGTGTGTGTGTGTGTGTGTGTGTGTGTGTGTGTGTGTGTGTGTGTGTGTGTGTGTGTGTGTGTGTGTGTGTGTGTGTGTGTGTGTGTGTGTGTGTGTGTGTGTGTGTGTGTGTGTGTGTGTGTATGTTAATGTGTATGTGCATGTGTCTGGCCAGACTATGAAGGTGAGTCATGGCGAGAGCGTGTCCGTGTCACACAGTCTGTTGCCACAGTGATAGAGGCTGTATGTTTCCATTCCTCTGTGACGTCAGCTAGCTGTCACCAGTGAGGACAGACAAGGTAAGGGGGTGTGTCTACATCTAACTGTAGACTGTCCAAGGTAAGGGGGTGTGTCTACATCTAACTGTAGACTGTCCAAGGTAAGGGGGTGTGTCTACATCTAACTGTAGACTGTCCAAGGTAAGGGGGTGTGTCTACATCTAACTGTAGACTGTCCAAGGTAAGGGTGTGTGTCTACATCTAACTGTAGACTGTCCAAGGTAAGGTGTGTGTCTACATCTAACTGTAGACTGTCCAAGGTAAGGGGATGTGTCTTCATGACCTCTAGTGGGTTAGGAGTTGTGTCTTCATGACCTCTAGTGGGTTAGGAGGTGTGTCTTCATGACCTCTAGTGGGTTAGGAGGTGTCTTCATGACCTCTAGTGGGTTAGGAGGTGTCTTCATGACCTCTAGTGGGTTAGGAGGTGTCTTCATGACCTCTAGTGGGTTAGGAGGTGTGTTCATGACCTCTAGTGGGTTAGGAGATGTGTTCATGACCTCTAGTGGGTTAGGAGGGTGTGTCCATGACCTCTAGTGGGTCAGGAGGTGTGTCTTCATGACCTCTAGTGGGTGTTGGAGGTGTGTCTTCATCCCTGCCACACACACAATGCCTGACATCCCTGTCCACACACACACACACACACACACACACACACACACACACACACACACACACACACACACACACACACACACACACACACACACACACACACACACACACACACACACACACACACACACACACACACACACAATGCCTGACTAGAAGGGTGGGTGTTGGGGGATGTGCCTGTCATCCCTGACTAGAAGGGTGGGTGTTGGGGGATGTGCCTGTCATCCCTGACTAGAAGGGTGGGTGTTGGGGGATGTGCCTGTCATCCCTGACTAGAAGGGTGGGTGTTGGGGGATGTGCCTGTCATCCCTGACTAGAAGGGTGGGTGTTGGGGGATGTGCCTGTCATCCCTGACTAGAAGGGTGGGTGTTGGGGGATGTGCCTGTCATCCCTGACTAGAAGGGTGGGTGTTGGGGGATGTGCCTGTCATCCCTGACTAGAAGGGTGGGTGTTGGGGGATGTGCCTGTCATCCCTGACTAGAAGGGTGGGTGTTGGGGGATATGCCTGTCATCCCTGACTAGAAAGGTGGGTGTTGGGGGATGTGCCTGTCATCCCTGACTAGAAGGGTGGGTGTTGGGGGATGTGCCTGTCATCCCTGACTAGAAGGGTGGGTGTTGGGGGATGTGCCAGTTGTACATGACTGGACAGAGTCAAGGATTTGGGGGTTGGTGTGGGTGTGGGTGGGGGGTGGCGAGGAGGTGTTCCTATGTGTGATTTCTCAGGACTGGACAGTGGGCCAGTGGGTTGAGGGATGTGGGTAGCATGTCTGGCTGGGCACCTGGTCAGGTGTTTAGGAGTGTGGGGGGCTGGCAAGGGGGTGCAGTGCCCATTTGTGCATGTTTGACTGATTAGGTAGCGGTACAGGGGCATTGGAGGAGCTGAGGCTTATGCAGGCCTTTCCTACAAGAATTCACTGGGCACACACTGTGTGTGTGTGTGTGTGTGTGTGTGTGTGTGTGTGTGTGTGTGTGTGTGTGTGTGTGTGTGTGTGTGTGTGTGTGTGTGTGTGTGTGTGTGTGTGTGTGTGTGTGTGTGTGTGTGTGTGTGTGCGTGCGTGTATGGGATATCAGCTCTGGGGCCTAAGGCTCCCTAAGGATGCTGCCTTGACACTACCTGCCTGTCTGAATGTGTCACTGATTGTCCATGAGTGAAAGCAAGTGAACGAGAGAGAGAGAGAGAGAGAGAGAGAGAGAGAGAGAGAGAGAGAGAGAGAGAGAGAGAGAGAGAGAGAGAGAGAGAGAGAGAGAGAGAGAGAGAGAGAGAGAGAGAGAGAGAGAGAGGAGTGAACACCACCCAGGCTAGCACGTGCAATCTTAGTAGTTCTTGTTTTCAGTCTATAGTGCTGTTGTACTCTGGTGCTGAGCTATAGCCTGGTTAAACCAGACTGAACGATGTGCACACACCATTTTAAATGTGGTTTAACTAGGCTAACAGAGCTGTGGCACCAGTCCATTGGTCTATGGTCTTTCATGAACCACCAACGCTAACGTGAAGCTAACCCTCACACACCTCCCGAGCCTCCACAGCTGTCGTGTGTTTTCTGGGAATACATACATACATTATGATTATCTAGTGTCACAGAAGCAGCACAAATACAATCCATCAAGCATGTGCACGCTTAAGCAGGTAACATCTCCTGGCATTAAGCTCTTTTTCTGTGAGATGCTGGCAGTGGCAGTAGTGTGTGAATGTGTGTGTGTGTCAGGGCACCAACAAGCTCTCACTCATAAGTTTAGGCATTCATTCTCCTGCAACAGGGTGATCAAATTAGGATCCTACAGTTTCATATGATCTTGTAGAAACACATGTAAGCACACATTCAGTACAGTAGAACAATATATACAAACACACGTAAACACACATTCAGTACAGTAGAACAATATCTAGAAAGACACGGTAACACACATTCAACACAGTAGAACAATATATACAAACACACGGTAACACACATTCAGTACAGTAGAACAATATATACAAACACACGGTAACACACATTCAGCACAGTAGAACAATATCTAGAAACACACGGTAACACACATTCAGTACAGTAGAACAATATATACAAACACACGGTAACACACATTCAGTACAGTAGAACAATATATACAAACACACGGTAACACACATTCAGTACAGTAGAACAATATATACAAACACACGGTAACACACATTCAGTACAGTAGAACAATATATACAAACACACGGTAACACACATTCAGTACAGTAGAACAATATATACAAACACACGGTAACACACATTCAGTACAGTAGAACAATATATACAAACACACGGTAACACACATTCAGTACAGTAGAACAATATATACAAACACACGGTAACACACATTCAGTACAGTAGAACAATATATACAAACACACGGTAACACACATTCAGTACAGTAGAACAATATCTAGAAACACACGGTAACACACATTCAGTACAGTAGAACAATATATAGAAACACACGGTAACACACATTCAGTACAGTAGAACAATATCTAGAAACACACGGTAACACACATTCAGTACAGTAGAACAATATCTAGAAACACACGGTAACACACATTCAGTACAGTAGAACAATATATAGAAACACACGGTAACACACATTCAGTACAGTAGAACCATATATACAAACACACGGTAACACACATTCAGTACAGTAGAACAATATATACAAACACACGGTAACACACATTCAGTACAGTAGAACAATATATACAAACACACGGTAACACACATTCAGTACAGTAGAACAATATCTAGAAACACACGGTAACACACATTCAGTACAGTAGAACAATATATACAAACACACGGTAACACACATTCAGTACAGTAGAACAATATATACAAACACACGGTAACACACATTCAGTACAGTAGAACAATATATACAAACACACGGTAACACACATTCAGTACAGTAGAACAATATATACAAACACACGGTAACACACATTCAGTACAGTAGAACAATATATACAAACACACGGTAACACACATTCAGTACAGTAGAACAATATCTAGAAACACACGGTAACACACATTCAGTACAGTAGAACAATATCTAGAAACACACGGTAACACACATTCAGTACAGTAGAACAATATCTAGAAACACACGGTAACACACATTCAGTACAGTAGAACAATATCTAGAAACACACGGTAACACACATTCAGTACAGTAGAACAATATATACAAACACACGGTAACACACATTCAGTACAGTAGAACAATATCTAGAAACACACGGTAACACACATTCAGTACACGGTAACACACATTCAGTACAGTAGAACAATATATACAAACACACGGTAACACACATTCAGTACAGTAGAACAATATCTAGAAACACACGGTAACACACATTCAGTACAGTAGAACAATATCTGGCAGCTAGAAATCCAACCTGGATGCTCTTCAGAGACAGATGGGAGGGTTGATGGTAGCTGAAGGCTGGGACTAAAAACAAACAGAAGATATCTAATGTCAACTGTACTGTGTTTGTAAAATGTATGTAGTATGTACAGTCGTGGCCAAAAGTTTTGAGAATGACACAAATATTAATTTTCACCAAGTCTGCTGCCTCAGTTTGAATGATGGCAATTTGCATATACTCCAAAATGTTATGAAGAGTGATCATATGAATTACAATTAATTGCAAAGTCCCTCTTTGCCATGCAAATGAACTGAATCCCCCAAAAACATTTCCACTGCATTTTTGCCCTGCCACAAAAGGACCAGCTGACATCATGTCAGTGATTCTCTCGTTAACACAGGTGCAAGTGTTGAGGAGGACAAGGCTGGAGATCACTCTGTCATGCTGATTGAGTTTGAATAACAGACATGAAGCTTCAAAAGGAGGGTTGCTTGGAATCATTGTTCTTCCTCTGTCAAACATGGTTACCTGCAAGGAAACACGTGCCGTCATCATTGCTTTGCACAAAAAGTCCTTCACAGGCAAGGAAATTGCTGACAGTAAGATTGCACTTAAATCAACCATTTATCGGATCATCAAGAACTTCAAGGAGAGCGGTTCAATTGTTGTAAAGAAGGCTTCAGGGCGCCCAAGAAAGTCCAGCAAGCACCAGGACCGTCTCCTGAAGTTGATTCAGCTGCGGGATCGGGGCACCACCAGTACAGAGCTTGCTCAGGAATGGCAGAGTGCATCTGCACACAGTGAGGTGAAGACTTTTAGAGGATGGCCTGATGTCAAGAAGTGCAGAAAAGAAGCCACTTCTCTCCAGGAAAAACTTCAGGGACAGACTGATATTCTGCAAAAGGTAGAGGGATTAGACTGCTGAGGACTGGACTGCTGAGGACTGGACTGCTGAGGACTGAGGTCAAGTCATTTCCTCTGATGAATCTCCTTTCCGATTGTTTGGGGCATCCGGAAAAAAACTTGTCCGGAGAAGACAAGGTGAGCGCTACCATCAGTCCTGTGTCAGGCCAACAGTAAAGTATCCTGAAACCATTCATGTGTTGGGTTGCTTCTCAGCCAAGGGAATGGGCTCAATCACAATTTTTCCTAAGAACACAGCCATGAATAAAGAATGGTACCAACACATCCTCCGAGAGCAACTTCTCCCAACCATCCAGGAACAGTTTGGTGACGAACAATGCCTTTTCCAGCATGATGGAGCACCTTGCCATAAGGCAAAAGTGATAACCAAGTGGCTCGGGGAACAAAACATCGATATTTTGGGTCCATGGCCAGGAAACTCCCCAGACCTTAATCCCATTGAGAACTTGTGGGCAATCCTCAAGAGGCGGGTGGACAAACAAAAACCCACAAATTCTGACAAACTCCAAGCATTGATTATGCAAGAATGGGCTGCCATCAGTCAGAATGTGGCCCAGAAGTTGATTGACAGCATGCCAGGGCAGATTGCAGAGGTCTTGAAAAAGAAGAGTCAACACTGCAAATGTTGACTCTTTGCATCAACTTAATGTAATTGTCAATAAAAGCCTGCTTGTAATTATACTTCAGTATTCCATAGTAACATCTGACATAAGTATCTAAAGACACTGAGGCAGCAGACATTGTGAAAATTAATATTTACATTTACATTTAAGTCATTTAGCAGACGCTCTTATCCAGAGCGACTTACAAATTGGTGCATTCACCTTATGACATCCAGTGGAACAACCACTTTACAATAGTGCATCTAAATATTTTAAGGGGGGGAGGGGGGGTGAGAAGGATTACTTTATCCTATCCTAGGTATTCCTTAAAGAGGTGGGGTTTCAGGTGTCTCCGGAAGGTGGTGATTGACTCCGCTGTCCTGGCGTCGTGAGTAGGGAGGCGAGCAGGCCAGAGGTGGATGAACGCAGTGCCCTTATTTGGGTGTAGGGCCTGAATATTAATATTTGTGTCGTTCTCAAAACTTTTGGCCACGATTGTATAACCTGCAAGTGGAAGCCTAAGAGTTGTTGACCATTAGTTTACTCCAAAATAATAAAGAGGGAAAACATCATGTGTTTACCCCAGTTAGTGGAGGGGTGGTAGTTAGGGGGAAAATATAATGTGTTTACCCCAGTTAGTGGAGGGGTGGTAGTTAGGGGGAAAATATAATGTGTTTACCCCAGTTAGTGGAGGGGTGGTAGAGTTAGGGGGAAAATATAATGTGTTTACCCCAGTTAGGGGAGGGGTGGTAGTTAGGGGGAAAATATAATGTGTTTACCCCAGTTAGTGGAGGGGTGGTAGAGTTGGGGAAAATATAATGTGTTTACCCCAGTTAGTGGAGGGGTGGTAGTTAGGGGGAAAATATAATGTGTTTACCCCAGTTAGTGGAGGGGTGGTAGAGTTAGGGGGAAAATATAATGTGTTTACCCCAGTTAGTGGAGGGGTGGTAGTTGGGGGAAAATATAATGTGTTTACCCCAGTTAGTGGAGGGTGGTAGTTAGGGGAAAATACAATGTGTTTACCCCAGTTAGGGGGGGGTGGTAGAGTTAGGGGAAAATATAATGTGTTTACCCCAGTTAGTGGGAGGGTGGTAGTTAGGGGGAAAATATAATGTGTTTACCCCAGTTAGTGGAGGGGTGGTAGTTAGGGGAAAATACAATGTGTTTACCCCAGTTAGGGGAGGGGTGGTAGAGTTAGGGGGAAAATATAATGTGTTTACCCCAGTTAGTGGAGGGGTGGTAGTTAGGGGGAAAATATAATGTGTTTACCCCAGTTAGGGGAGGGGTGGTAGTTAGGGGGAAAATATAATGTGTTTACCCCAGTTAGTGGAGGGGTGGTAGTTAGGGGGAAAATATAATGTGTTTACCCCAGTTAGTGGAGGGGTGGTAGTTAGGGGAAAATATAATGTGTTTACCCCAGTTAGTGGAGGGGTGGTAGTTAGGGGAAAATATAATGTGTTTACCCCAGTTAGTGGAGGGGTGGTAGTTAGGGGAAAATATAATGTGTTTACCCCAGTTAGGGAGGGGTGGTAGTTAGGGGAAAATATAATGTGTTTACCCCAGTTAGGGAGGGGTGGTAGTTAGGGGAAAATACAATGTGTTTACCCCAGTTAGTGGAGGGGTGGTAGTTAGGGGAAAATACAATGTAGGGGAAAATATAATGTGTTTACCCCAGTTAGTGGAGGGGTGGTAGTTAGGGGGAAAATACAATGTGTTTACTCCAGTTAGGGGAGGGGTGGTAGTTAGGGGGAAAATATAATGTGTTTACCCCAGTTAGTGGAGGGGTGGTAGTTAGGGGGAAAATACAATGTGTTTACCCCAGTTAGGGAGGGGTGGTAGTTAGGGGAAAATACAATGTGTTTACCCCAGTTAGTGGAGGGGTGGTAGTTAGGGGAAAATACAATGTGTTTACCCCAGTTAGTGGAGGGGTGGTAGTTAATGTGGGAAAATAGGGGGAAAATGTGTTTACCCCAGTTAGGGAGGGGTGGTAGAGTTAGGGGAAAATACAATGTGTTTACCCCAGTTAGGGGAGGGGTGGTAGTTAGGGGGAAAATACAATGTGTTTACCCCAGTTAGTGGAGGGGTGGTAGTTAGGGGGAAAATACAATGTGTTTACCCCAGTTAGGGGAGGGGTGGTAGTTAGGGGGAAAATACAATGTGTTTACCCCAGTTAGTGGAGGGGTGGTAGAGTTAGGGGGAAAATACAATGTGTTTACCCCAGTTAGTGGAGGGGTGGTAGTTAGGGGGAAAACATAATGTGTTTACCCCAGTTAGGGGAGGGGTGGTAGTTAGGGGGAAAATATCATGTGTTTACCCCAGTTAGGGGAGGGGTGGTAGTTAGGGGGAAAATATAATGTGTTTACCCCAGTTAGTGGAGGGGTGGTAGAGTTAGGGGGAAAATATAATGTGTTTACCCCAGTTAGGGAGGGTGGTAGTTAGGGGAAAATATAATGTGTTTACCCCAGTTAGTGGAGGGGTGGTAGTTAGGGGGAAAATATAATGTGTTTACCCCAGTTAGTGGAGGGGTGGTAGTTAGGGGGAAAATATAATGTGTTTACCCCAGTTAGTGGAGGGGTGGTAGTTAGGGGGAAAATATAATGTGTTTACCCCAGTTAGGGAGGGTGGTAGTTAGGGGAAAATATAATGTGTTTACCCCAGTTAGGGAGGGTGATAGTTAGGGGAAAATACAATGTGTTTACCCCAGTTAGTGGAGGGGTGGTAGTTAGGGGGAAAATACAATGTGTTTACCCCAGTTAGTGGAGGGGTGGTAGTTAGGGGGAAAATACAATGTGTTTACTCCAGTTAGGGGAGGGGTGGTAGTTAGGGGGAAAATATAATGTGTTTACCCCAGTTAGTGGAGGGGTGGTAGTTAGGGGAAAATACAATGTGTTTACCCCAGTTAGGGAGGGGTGGTAGAGTTAGGGGAAAATACAATGTGTTTACCCCAGTTAGGGAGGGGTGGTAGTTAGGGGAAAATACAATGTGTTTACCCCAGTTAGTGGAGGGGTGGTAGTTAGGGGAAAATATAATGTGTTTACCCCAGTTAGTGGAGGGGTGGTAGTTAGGGGAAAATACAATGTGTTTACCCCAGTTAGGGAGGGGTGGTAGAGTTAGGGGAAAATACAATGTGTTTACCCCAGTTAGGGAGGGGTGGTAGTTAGGGGAAAATACAATGTGTTTACCCCAGTTAGTGGAGGGGTGGTAGTTAGGGGAAAATACAATGTGTTTACCCCAGTTAGGGAGGGGTGGTAGTTAGGGGAAAATACAATGTGTTTACCCCAGTTAGTGGAGGGGTGGTAGAGTTAGGGGAAAATACAATGTGTTTACCCCAGTTAGTGGAGGGGTGGTAGTTAGGGGGAAAACATAATGTGTTTACCCCAGTTAGGGGAGGGGTGGTAGTTAGGGGGAAAATATCATGTGTTTACCCCAGTTAGGGGGGGTGGTAGTTAGGGGGAAAATATAATGTGTTTACCCCAGTTAGTGGAGGGTGGTAGAGTTAGGGGAAAATACAATGTGTTTACCCCAGTTAGTGGAGGGGTGGTAGTTAGGGGAAAACATAATGTGTTTACCCCAGTTAGGGAGGGTGGTAGTTAGGGGAAAATATCATGTGTTTACCCCAGTTAGGGAGGGGTGGTAGTTAGGGGAAAATATAATGTGTTTACCCCAGTTAGTGGAGGGGTGGTAGAGTTAGGGGAAAATATAATGTGTTTACCCCAGTTAGTGGAGGGGTGGTAGTTAGGGGGAAAATATAATGTGTTTACCCCAGTTAGGGAGGGGTGGTAGTTAGGGGAAAATATAATGTGTTTACCCCAGTTAGGGAGGGGTGGTAGAGTTAGGGGAAAATATAATGTGTTTACCCCAGTTAGTGGAGGGGTGGTAGTTAGGGGAAAATATAATGTGTTTACCCCAGTTAGGGAGGGGTGGTAGAGTTAGGGGGAAAATATAATGTGTTTACCCCAGTTAGGGGAGGGGTGGTAGAGTTAGGGGGAAAATATAATGTGTTTACCCCAGTTAGGGGAGGGGTGGTAGAGTTAGGGGGAAAATATAATGTGTTTACCCCAGTTAGTGGAGGGGTGGTAGTTAGGGGGAAAATATAATGTGTTTACCCCAGTTAGGGAGGGGTGGTAGTTAGGGGGAAAATATAATGTGTTTACCCCAGTTAGGGGAGGGGTGGTAGAGTTAGGGGGAAAATATAATGTGTTTACCCCAGTTAGGGGAGGGGTGGTAGTTAGGGGGAAAATATAATGTGTTTACCCCAGTTAGTGGAGGGGTGGTAGTTAGGGGAAAATATAATGTGTTTACCCCAGTTAGGGAGGGTGGTAGTTAGGGGGAAAATACAATGTGTTTACCCCAGTTAGGGAGGGGTGGTAGTTAGGGGGAAAATACAATGTGTTTACCCCAGTTAGGGGAGGGGTGGTAGAGTTAGGGGGAAAATACAATGTGTTTACCCCAGTTAGTGGAGGGGTGGTAGTTAGGGGGAAAATATAATGTGTTTACCCCAGTTAGTGGAGGGGTGGTAGTTAGGGGGAAAATACAATGTGTTTACCCCAGTTAGGGAGGGGTGGTAGAGTTAGGGGAAAATACAATGTGTTTACCCCAGTTAGTGGAGGGGTGGTAGTTAGGGGAAAATATAATGTGTTTACCCCAGTTAGTGGAGGGGGGTAGTTAGTTAGGGGGAAAATACAATGTGTTTACCCCAGTTAGGGAGGGGTGGTAGAGTTAGGGGAAAATACAATGTGTTTACCCCAGTTAGTGGAGGGGTGGTAGAGTTAGGGGGAAAATATAATGTGTTTACCCCAGTTAGGGGAGGGGTGGTAGAGTTAGGGGGAAAATACAATGTGTTTACCCCAGTTAGGGGAGGGGTGGTAGAGTTAGGGGAAAATATAATGTGTTTACCCCAGTTAGGGAGGGTGGTAGTTAGGGGAAAATACAATGTGTTTACCCCAGTTAGGGAGGGGTGGTAGAGTTAGGGGAAAATATAATGTGTTTACCCCAGTTAGGGAGGGGTGGTAGAGTTAGGGGAAAATATAATGTGTTTACCCCAGTTAGGGAGGGGTGGTAGAGTTAGGGGGAAAATATAATGTGTTTACCCCAGTTAGGGGAGGGGTGGTAGTTAGGGGGAAAATATAATGTGTTTACCCCAGTTAGTGGAGGGGTGGTAGTTAGGGGGAAAACATAATGTGTTTACCCCAGTTAGTGGAGGGGTGGTAGAGTTAGGGGGAAAATATAATGTGTTTACCCCAGTTAGACCAGCTGGCCGGTGTGTTTACGGACATATTCAATCAATCCCTATACCAGTCTGCTGTTCCCACATGCTTCAAGAGGGCCACCATTGTTCCTGTTCCCAAGAAAGCTAAGGTAACTGAGCTAAACGACTACCGCCCCGTAGCACTCACTTCCGTCATCATGAAGTGCTTTGAGAGACTAGTCAAGGACCATATCACCTCCACCCTACCTGACACCCTAGACCCACTCCAATTTGCTTACCGCCCAAATAGGTCCACAGACGATGCAATCTCAACCACACTGCACACTGCCCTAACCCACCTGGACAAGAGGAATACCTATGTGAGAATGCTGTTCATCGACTACAGCTCGGCATTCAACACCATAGTACCCTCCAAGCTCGTCATCAAGCTCGAGACCCTGGGTCTCGACCCCGCCCTGTGCAACTGGGTACTGGACTTCCTGACGGGCCGCCCCCAGGTGGTGAGGGTAGGCAACAACATCTCCTCCCCGCTGATCCTCAACACGGGGCCCCACAAGGGTGCGTTCTGAGCCCTCTCCTGTACTCCCTGTTCACCCACGACTGCGTGGCCACGCACGCCTCCAACTCAATCATCAAGTTTGCGGACGACACAACAGTGGTAGGCTTGATTACCAACAACGACGAGACGGCCTACAGGGAGGAGGTGAGGGCCCTCGGAGTGTGGTGTCAGGAAAATAACCTCACACTCAACGTCAACAAAACTAAGGAGATGATTGTGGACTTCAGGAAACAGCAGAGGGAACACCCCCTATCCACATCGATGGAACAGTAGTGGAGAGGGTAGCTAGTTTTAAGTTCCTCGGCATACACATCACAGACAAACTGAATTGGTCCACTCACACTGACAGCGTCGTGAAGAAGGCGCAGCAGCGCCTATTCAACCTCAGGAGGCTGAAGAAATTCGGCTTGTCACCAAAAGCACTCACAAACTTCTACAGATGCACAATCGAGAGCATCCTGGCGGGCTGTATCACCGCCTGGTACGGCAACTGCTCCGCCCTCAACCGTAAGGCTCTCCAGAGGGTAGTGAGGACTGCACAACGCATCACCGGGGGCAAACTACCTGCCCTCCAGGACACCTACACCACCCGTTGTTACAGGAAGGCCATAAAGATCATCAAGGACATCAACCACCCGAACCACTGCCTGTTCACCCCGCTATCATCCAGAAGGCGAGGTCAGTACAGGTGCATCAAAGCTGGGACCGAGAGACTGAAAAACAGCTTCTATCTCAAGGCCATCAGACTGTTAAACAGCCACCACTAACACTGAGTGGCTGCTGCCAACACACTGTCATTGACACTGACCCAACTCCAGCCATTTTAATAATGGGAATTGATGGGAAATGATGTAAATATATCACTAGCCACTTTAAACAATGCTACCTTATGCTAAATGACTTAAATGTAAATGTAATGTAATAATGTTACTTACCCTACATTATTCATCTCATATGCATATGTATATACTGTACTCTACATCATCGACTGCATCCTTATGTAACACATGTATCACTAGCCACTTTAACTATGCCACTTTGTTTACTTTGTCTACACACTCATCTCATATGTATATACTGTACTCGATACCATCTACTGTATGCTGCTCTGTACCATCACTCATTCATATATCCTTATGTACATGTTCCTTATCCCCTTACACTGTGTATAAGACAGTAGTTTTGGAATTGTTAGTTAGATTACTTGTTGGTTATCACTGCATTGTCGGAACTAGAAGCACAAGCATTTCGCTACACTCGCATTAACATCTGCTAACCATGTGTATGTGACAAATAAAATTTGATTTGATTTGATTTGATTTAGTGGAGGGGTGGTAGAGTTAGGGGGAAAATATAATGTGTTTACCCCAGTTAGTGGAGGGGTGGTAGTTAGGGGGAAAATATAATGTGTTTACCCCAGTTAGGGGAGGGGTGGTAGTTAGGGGGAAAATATATATATTTAAAATAATATATTTACAAAAAAATATAAGTGGAGGATTGGAAATGATGCAGATACTTACATTGACAGAATCCACAATCTATCTGCAGTATTAATGCTGATCTACCCCCCCCCCCCAAAACACACACATTCCTACATTAAATCCATCTGCCTCTAGAAAGGATAGATCAGTATCTGCTGCACGTGATGGGGAGTGTGTGTATGTGTGTGTTTGTGTGTGTGTGTGTTGTGTGTGTGTGTGTGTGTGTGTGTGTGTGTGTGTGTGTGTGTGTGTGTGTGTGTGTGTGTGCGTGCGTGCATGCCTGTGTGTGTGTGTTTGTGTTTAGACAAAAACACACCCACACTTTCAGTGAAGCGTGAAAGTGAATGATGGTGTTGCCTCTCTGAGTCCCTTAGCAGAAGGCCCAAACAGCCGTGCTGGAGAGGGAGGCTTACGCATGCACGAACACACACACACACACACACACACACATGCACACACACACACACATGCACACACACACTAACACCCAGTGCCACCTCGCCAGTGATACCCAATGCCCAGCACAGACAACGACTGTAACCATGGTAGCAGTGACTACCATGACAGTGAGGCTGATGCTCTTATCCGTCTCATATCCATGGAACAGGGCTGCATTTCCTTTCTTTGACCCCACAGGATGGTTGAAAGCAAAATGGCGGACAGGAAGAGCAAGTCATCTCAAATAAGTTGAAGGAGAAGGAAGGGTAAAGGGCAGGATGTTACTGTAAATGACATGCAGTGCAGGACTCACTAACCATCCACAACCACCTTGCTCAGCCTCATTCAGACTGGTGGGAGGATGGGATGATGAGAGGACTGCAGAGAGAGAGAAACAGCGTTGGCTCACATCAGGGTTAGTGTGTGTGTGTGTGTGTGGAAACCAGAAGCAACCAGCAGTCTGAGTCAATGATTGACAGCGGGTACCTCCCGCTCTCTCATCTCATCTCATCTCATCTTACCTCCGCCTCCTCTCCCTTTCCTCTCCTCCTCTTCCTCTCTTCCCCTTCCTGTCTTCCCCTTCCTCTCCTCCCTGTCCCTCTCACCTCCCCCTCCTCCCCTTCCTCTCCAACTTCTCCCCTTTCCCCTCGTTCTTACCCCTTATTCATTCTCAACCCTTCCTCTCCCAACCAGGCTTATTTGCATAGGATGCCTGATTTGCATACATATGAGGGGAAGAGAAAAGGGGATTTGAAGAGAGGAGGGGAGAGGAGATGAGGAGAAGAGAGAAGAGGAGATATGCAGACGTTTACTGATGAAAAGGAAGAGAAGGCCCTTTCACAGCTTCTCTCTCTCCCCCTCCCCGCTGTATATTTCTCTCTCTCTGCTCTCTCTTTCTCTCTGTTCTCTCCCTTCGGTTCACACCTCAGAGAGAACCCGTGAAGGCCCTATTACCATCTAATCTTCCTTTTCTTTCCTTTCCTCGGAAAGAGAGAGAGGAGAGAGGACAGAGGAGAGAGAACAGAGGAGAGAAAACAGAGGACAGAGGACAGAGGAAAGAGGACAGAGGAGATAGGACAGAGAAGGGAGGACAGAGGAGAGAGGACAGAGGAGAGAACAAAGGATAGAGGTCAGAGGACGGAGGACAGAGGACAGAGAACATAGGACACGGGAGCGAAGACAGAGGACAGAGGAGAGAGGACGCAGGACAGAGGAGGGAGGACAGAGAACAGAGGAGAGAGGACAGGAGAAGGGAGGACAGAGGAGAAAGGACAGAGGAGAGAGAACAAAGGACAGAGGAGAAAGGATAGAGGTCAGAGGACGGAGGACAGAGGACAGAGAACATAGGACACGGGAGCGTAGACAGAGGACAGAGGAGAGAGGATGCAGGACAGAGGAGGGAGGACAGAGAAGAGAGGACAGAGAACATAGGACACGGGAGTGAAGACAGAGGACAGAGGAGAGAGGACGCAGGACAGAGGAGGGAGGACAGAGAACAGAGGACAGAGGACAGAGGACCGAGGAGGGAGGATAAGGAACAGAGGACAGAGGACGGAGGACAGAGGACGGAGGACAAGGAACAGAGGACAGAGAACAGAGGACAGAGGACGCAGGACACGGGAGCGAAGACAGAGGACAGAGGAGAGAGGACGCAGGACAGAGGAGGGAGGACAGAGAACAGAGGACAGAGGACGGAGGACAGAGGAGGGAGGACAAGGAACAGAGGACAGAGGACGGAGGACAGAGGAGGGAGGACAAGGAACAGAGGAGGGAGGACAAGGAACAGAGGATAGAGGACGGAGGACAGAGGAGGGAGGACAAGGAACAGAGGACAGAGAACAGAGGACGCAGGACAGAGGAGGGAGGACAAGGAACAGAGGACAGAGGACAGAGGAGAGAGAGGAAACGTTTGCTTCGTCACTCCCCCCACCCCTGCAGCTGGTCTGGTCTGTTGTTGCTATGGCGGTGTTGTTGCCATGATGTTGTTGCCATGGCTGCATTGTTGCCATGTTGGTGTTGTTGCTGTGGCGTTGTTGTTGCTATGGCTGAATTGCACTCCACTGCAACCCCTCAGTTGAAGATATTGATTGGCTGTGAAGCCTCCATTCTCCCCTGCAGGGCGGCCGGGGTACAGCTCTACTGTACTCTATTCTACTCTACTCTGTTTTACTCTATTCTTCTCTACACTATTCTACTCTACACATCTCCTCCAGGAAGTACAGGGCACCCCTACGCTCCACACACACACACACACACACACACACACACACACACACACACACACACACACACACACACACACACACACACACACACACACACACACACACACACACACACACACACACACACACACACACACACACACACACACACACACACACACACACACACACACACGCTAGAGAGATACACACACAAACCTACATGCATATTAACACTCAGAGGTTGTGACACGCGTCTCTAACATATTCTGGACAAAGCACACAACTCTGTGGACACACCACAGACGTGGGGATACTGTGGAAGATACATATCTAAGAAATGAGAGATGGAGAGATTAAATAGAGGGAGGAGAAGAGAAGAAAGGAGAGATTGAGAGATGGAAATAGAGGGAGGAGAAAGGAGAGATGGATGTGGACCTTCCTCCCTCAGTCCATTTGTCTTTGTTTGATCTGTCAGTCCATCTGAAAGGGTCCGGCACCACACTGGGATTAACAACCTCTACCCTCCTACGCTGGACACACACACACACACACACACACACACACACACACACACACACACACACACACACACACACACACACACACACACACACACACACACACACACACACACACACACACACACACACACACACACACACACACACACACACACACACACACACACACAGATAGCACACTCTGGAAGGGTGTGTA
This sequence comes from Oncorhynchus gorbuscha, assembly GCF_021184085.1. Taxonomy (NCBI): domain Eukaryota; kingdom Metazoa; phylum Chordata; class Actinopteri; order Salmoniformes; family Salmonidae; genus Oncorhynchus; species Oncorhynchus gorbuscha. The sequence continues at coordinate 5,748,030 of NC_060188.1, forward strand.
ATCATTCATGTGGGAGCCATATCCTGTGTGGATGTGAGGGGGAGAGGTGAGAGAGTGAGGGGTAGAGATGGGGGTGTGAAAGGGGGAGAGATGTGAGAGAGTGACAGAAAGGGGCAGGGGTGTGGGGATGGGTGAGATGCAGGGGGAAGGATGGGATGGAGTGAGGGATAAGGGGGCTGGATGAAAGAAGAGAAGATGAGAGAATTTGGTACAGAGGGAGGGATGGAGAGATGAATGGACAGGGATACAGTAGAGGGAGTGAAAGATGAAAGATAAAGACTGAGGGAGAGATAGAGGATTGAAGGAGGTAGAGATAGAGGACTGAGGGAACGAGAGATAGAGTACTGAGGAAGGGAGAGATAAAGGACTGAGGGAGGGAGAGATAGAGGACTGAGGGAACGAGAGATAGAGGACTGAGGGAAGGAGAGATAGAGGACTGAGGGAGGGAGAGATAGAGGACTGAAGGAGGTAGAGATAGAGGACTGAGGGAACGAGAGATAGAGTACTGAGGAAGGGAGAGATAAAGGACTGAGGGAGGGAGAGATAGAGGACTGAGGGAACGAGAGATAGAGGACTGAGGGAAGGAGAGATAGAGGACTGAGGGAGGGAGAGATAGAGGACTGAGGGAAGGAGAGTTAGAGGACTGAGGGAGGGAGAGATAGAGGGCTGAGGGAGGGAGAGATAGAGGACTGAGGGAGGGAAAGATAGAGGACTGAGGGAAGGAGAGTTAGAGGACTGAGGGAGGGAGAGATAGAGGTCTGAGGGAACGAGAGATAGAGGACTGAGGGAGGGAGAGATAGAGGTCTGAGGGCGAGAGATAGAGGACTGAGTGAGGGAGAGATAGAGGGCTGAGGGAAGGAGAGATAGAGGTCTGAGGGCGAGAGATAGAGGACTGAGGGAGGGCGAGATAGAGGACTGAGGGAGGAAGAGATAGAGGACTGAGGGAGGGAGAGATAGAGGGCTGAGGGAGGGAGACATAGAGGACTGAGGGAGGGAGAGATAGAGGACTGAGGGAAGGAGAGTTAGAGGATTGAGGGAGGGAGAGATAGAGGACTGAGGGAGGGAGAGATAGAGGTCTGAGGGAGGGAGAGATAGAGGACTGAGGGAGGGAGAGATAGAGGGCTGAGAGGGGGAGAGATAGAGGTCTGAGGGCGAGAGATTTAGAGGACTGAGTGAGGGAGAGATAGAGGGCTGAGGGAAGGAGAGATAGAGGTCTGAGGGCGAGAGATAGAGGACTGAGGGAGGGCGAGATAGAGGACTGAGGGAGGGAGAGATAGAGGACTGAGGGAGGGAGAGATAGAGGACTGAGGGAGGGAGGGAGAGATAGAGGACTGAGGGAGGGAGAGATAGAGGACTGAGGGAGGGAGAGATAGAGGACTGAGGGAGGGAGAGATAGAGGACTGAGGGAGGGAGAGATGAAGGACTGAGGGAGGGAGAGTTAGAGAACTGAGGGAGGGAGAGTTAGAGGACTGAGGGAACGAGAGATAGAGGACTGAGGGAGGGAGAGATAGAGGACTGAGGGAGGGAGAGATAGAGGACTGAGGGAGGGATGGAGAGATACAGCGATGTCCGAGTGACTGAAGGATGAAAAAGAGGATGGAAGGAGGAGGAGCATCCTGCAGCAAGCTGCGTCTGTCTGTCTGTCTGTCTGTCTGTCTGTCTGTCTGTCTGTCTGTCTGTCTGTCTGTCTGTCTGTCTGTCTGTCTGTCTGTCTGTCTGTCTGTCTGTCTGTCTGTCTGTCTGTCTGTCTGTCTGTCTGTCTGTCTGTCTGTCTGTCTGTCTGTCTGTCTGTCTGTCTGTCTGTCTGTCTGTCTGTCTGTCTGTTTCACCTCCAGCTCCAACCAGCCAGTCAGACGTCTGCTTGTTATTAGCAACAGCAGTTTCAGCACTGGGACCTCATCCCTCATCTGCTCTGCTCTAAGTGCGCTGGCACCGCTAGCATGATTAGTGACACACACACACACACACACACACACACACACACACACACACACACACACACACACACACACACACACACACACACACACACACACACACACACACACACACACACACACACACACACACACACACACACACACACACACACACACACACACACACACCACGGTGTTTGTCTGTGTGTGATAGAGAGTGATGAGGAAAGGGGCAGTGTGTGTTGCTGAGTCTAATTATGAGTGTGCTGTGTCTGAATGTGTGTGTGTGGGGGGTGACAGGTGCCATTGTCTGAGTGTGTCTGAATGTGTGTGTGTGTGTGTGGGGGTGACACGTGCCATTGTCTGAGTGTGTCTGAATGTGTGTGTGTGTGGGGGTGACACGTGCCATTGTCTGAGTGTGTCTGAATGTGTGTGTGTGTGGGGGTGACACGTGCCATTGTCTGAGTTTGGCCGTCTGGTTGAGTTTGTGTGTCTCTCTCTGTTTGTGTGTTTGTGAGAGAAAGTGGGTTTATGTGTGTTCATGTGTGTGTCTGTCTGTGTGTCTGTCTGTGTACTTTGTATGTGTGAGTGTGAGTGTGTGTGTGGTGAGTGTGAGTGTGTGTGAGGTGTGTGTGTGTGTGTGTGTGTGTGTGTGTGTGTGTGTGTGTGTGTGTGTGTGTGTGTGTGTGTGTGTGTGTGTGTGTGTGTGTGTGTGTGTGTGTGTGTGTGTGTGTGTGCGCGTGTGTGCGCGTGTAATATCTGGTGTATTTCCCTCAGTGTTGTGTGGTCAGCCCAGGCCTGAGACTGCCTGATAGAGATCATGCCAACATGGACAGCATGGCACACTCTGCCTGGGCACATCCCTCCCTCCTCTCATCTCCCTTCCTTGCTCCACCTCTCCATGTGTCATACCACCCATCTTAAACACTTCTGATCTCTCTTCCTCCTCTCCTCTCCTCTCTTCACCTCCCTCTTATCGCCTCTCATCCCTCTCCCTTCCCTTCCCTTCCCTCCCCCTTCTCTTTTCCTTTCCTCTCATCTCCCCCCTCACTCCCTTCTTCTCTTCTCATCTCTATTCCCTCGCTCCCTTTTCAAATGCAGGCTCCCTCCCCCATCTCCCTCCCTCGCTTCTATGCAGGCTAAAACACCTCCTCCCTCTGTCTCTGCAGGTACCCATCTCTCTCTCCCTCTCTCTGCTCATCACTACTACACCCTCCCTCCCTCCCTGGCTGTGTGTGTCTACAGATCAGCACAAATCCCTCTAAGGCACATAGGAGAGTAGGCAGTAGGATACTTATTAAAGCAGCTAAGAGAGAGACACAGAGAGATAGAGAGAGAGAGGGAGAGGGGAGGAGAGAGAGAGAGAGAGAGAGAGGGGGGGAGAGAGAGAGAGAGAGAGAGAGAGGGAGAGAGATCCCTGGGAGAGGGAGAGGGAGAGGGAGAGGGAGAGGGAGAAGAGAGAGAGAGAGAGAGAGAGAGAGAGAGAGAGAGAGAGAGAGAGAGAGAGAGAGAGAGAGAGAGAGAGAGAGAGAGAGAGAGAGAGAGAGAGAGAGAGAGAGAGAGAGAGAGAGAGAGAGAGAGGGGGAGAGAGAGAGAGAGAGAGAGAGAGAGAGAGAGAGAGAGAGAGGGAGAGGGAGAGGGAGAGGAGAGAGGAGAGAGAGAGAGAGAGAGAGAGAGAGAGAGAGAGAGAGAGAGAGAGAGAGAGAGAGAGAGAGAGAGAGAGAGAGAGAGAGAGAGAGAGAGAGAGAGAGAGAGAGGAGAGAGAGAGAGAGAGATAAGAGAGAGAGGGAGAGGGAGAGAGAGATAATGAGACCAAGAGAGAGGGCCTGTGAAATGGGGCACTAAGGATCAGGCAGCGAGCAGGACGGCTCAGTGGGGTCCTGAGGGACGATCCTTCTGTTATTTTTAGGAGGGTGACTCTGAGGGTGTACTCCAACTCTCCTCCCAGTTAAAAACAGGAACAGAAACAGGAACACACATCGTCCTCCCTCACCTAGCTTCCGACACAGGTAATTCATCACAGTCTATGTTACAGTGTTAACAAGTACAGAGTGGTCCATTTAGTTTATCAGCCAGGTAATTAGGTGATATCAATAGCACATACACATATTGTATCTCAAATGGCACCCTATTCCCTGTGGGCCCTGCTAAAAATTAGTGCACTATGTAGGGTATAGGGTGCCATTAGGGATGTAGACATTATGATGGAATTCTCTGAGAAGAATAATTGCTACAAACCCTCTGTGGTGACCTGAATGTTCAATAATATGTTCTGGTCATTTAACAGACTCTTCTATCCAAATGGACTTAGTAGATAACACTTCATATAGTCAGTATATCTGACTTGTGCAGGAATCAAACCCACACACCATTCTCCAAACCAAACTGACCAATAAGAAGCAATAAGAAGCAATAAGAACCAATAAGGAACAATAAGAAGCAATAAGAAGCAATAAGAACCAATAAGAGGCAATAAAAACCAATGAGAAGCATATTTTTCACAGGTCAACCTCTACATCCAGATCCTTGTCATCAGAATGACATCTCAGGACAGTGTCCAGTCCTGGAGCAGAGAACAGACCAGAGCAGGCATGCTTATGCCTGGGTGAGGCGTGCTATGAGAGTGCTCTGTGCTCTGTGTGGATCTGTGCTGGTGTGAGTGTGTATATATGGGGGTGCTTGGTCAACTCAGAGACTTACACACTCTGACACCTGACATATATCGTCTCCAGTCCACCGCCCACAGCTCTACATGTCGTGGCAGCAGGAGCTGACTACAGTCATCTTCTCTCTTTCTCTCTCACATTCAAGCAGCTTTATTGGCTTGAAAAACGTTGCATCAATATTGCCAAAGCATCAATGTATACAATATACATTGTAATAAAATAATGAAGAAATATAATATAAAATGGTAGTAAGTAATAATACAAACAAGTAAATAAATAATACAAATAACAACAACAAAATGGGAACAGTCAATAGAAGAAATATAGTAAATAATATGAACAATAAAAAGCTAAACAGGAAAATGAACATGCTACTATTATTACTACTAATATAAATTCTACCACCACTATTATTAACACTAATACTACAACTATCCATACTACTACCATTACCACTAGTAGCATTTCTACCTCTGATATCTCTACTACTACCATTACCACCAGTAGCATTTCTACCTCTGATATCTCTACTACTACCATTACCACTAGTAGCATTTCTACCTCTGATATCTCTACTACTACCATTACCACTAGTAGCATTTCTACCTCTGATATCTCTACTACTACCATTACCACTAGTAGCATTTCTACCTCTGATATCTACCATTACCACCAGTAGCATTTCTACCTCTGATATCTACCTATTTCTACTACCATTACCACCAGTAGCATTTCTACCTCTGATATCCCTACTACTACCATTACCACCAGTAGCATTTCTACCTCTGATATCCCTACTACTACCATTACCACTAGTAGCATTTCTACCTCTGATATCTCTACTACTACCATTACCACCAGTAGCATTTCTACCTCTGATATCCCTACTACTACCATTACCACTAGTAGCATTTCTACCTCTGATATCCCTACTACTACCATCACCACCATATCTACCTTTATCTCTACTATTACCATTACCACCAGTAGCATTTCTGCCTCTGATATCTCATTACCACTATTTCTACCATTACCACTAGTAGCATTTTTCTATCTCTACCATATCTCTACTACTACCATTACCACTAGTAGCATTTCTACCTCTCTATATCCTCTACTACTACCATTACCACCAGTAGCATTTCTACCTCTGATATCCCTACTACTACCATTACCACTAGTAGCATTTCTACCTCTGATATCCCTACTACTACCATTACCACCAGTAGCATTTCTACCTCTGATATCTCTACTACTACCATTACCACTAGTAGCATTCTCTACTACTACCATTACCACTAGTAGCACTTCTCTATCCTCTACTACTACCATTACCACTAGTAGCACTTCTACCATTTTATCTCTACTACTACCATTACCACTAGTAGCATTTCTACCATTACCACTAGTAGCACTTCTACCTTTATCTCTACTACTACCATTACCACTAGTAGCACTTCTACCTTTATCTCTACTACTACCATTACCACTAGTAGCACTTCTACCTTTATCTCTACTACTACCATTACCACTAGTAGCACTTCTACCTTTATCTCTACTACTACCATTACCACTAGTAGCACTTCTACCTTTATCTCTACTACTACCATTACCACTAGTAGCATTTCTACCTCTGATATCCCTACTACTACCATTACCACTAGTAGCATTTCTACCTCTGATATCTCTACTACTACCATTACCACTAGTAGCATTTCTACCTTTACCTCTACTACTACCATTACCACTAGTAGCTGATATCTCTACTTACCATTACCACTAGTAGCATTTCTCTCTATCTCTACTACTACCATTACCACTAGTAGCTGATACTTCTACCATTTTATCTGATATCTACTACTACCATTACCACTAGTAGCACTTACCATTACTAGTAGCATTTTATCTCTACTACTACCATTACCACTAGTAGCACTTCTACCTTTATCTCTACTACTACCATTACCACTAGTAGCACTTCTACCTTTATCTCTACTACTACCATCTACCACTAGTAGCATTCTACCTTTATCTCTACTACTACCATTACCACTAGTAGCACTTCTACCTTTACTACTACTACCATTACCACTTAGCACTTCTACCTTTATCTCTACTACCATTACCACTAGTAGCTTTACTACTCTACCTTTATCTCTACTACTACCATTACCACTAGTAGCACTTCTACCTTTATCTCTACTACTACCATTACCACTAGTAGCACTTCTACCTTTATCTCTACTACTACCATTACCACTAGTAGCACTTCTACCTTTATCTCTACTACTACCATTACCACTAGTAGCACTTCTACTTTATCTCTACTACTACCATTACCACTATATCTCTGATACTACTACTACCATTACCACTAGTAGCACTTCTACCTTTATCTCTACTACTACCATTACCACTAGTAGCATTTCTACCTTTACTTCTACCATTACCACTAGTAGCATATCTCTACTACTACCATTACCACTAGTAGCATTTCTACCTCTGATATCCCTACTACTACCATTACCACTAGTAGCACTTCTACCATTACCACTAGTAGATATCTCTACTACTACCATTACCACTAGTAGCACTTCTACCTCTGATATCTCTACTACTACCATTACCACTAGTAGCACTTCTACCTTTATCTCTACTACTACCATTACCACTAGTAGCACTTCTACCTTTATCTCTACTACTACCATTTTCTACCTCTGATATCTCTACTACTACCATTACCACTAGTAGCATTCTACCTCTGATATCCTCTACTACTACCATTACCACTAGTAGCACTTTCTACCTCTGCTACCATTACCACTAGTAGCATCCTCTACTACTACCATTACCACTAGTAGCACTTCTACCTTTATCTCTACTACTACCATTACCACTAGTAGCACTTCTACCTTTATCTCTACTACTACCATTACCACTAGTAGCACTTCTACCTCTGATACTACTACCATTACCACTAGTAGCATTCTACCTTTATCTCTACTACTACCATTACCACTAGTAGCACTTCTACCTCTTATCTCTACTACTACCATTACCCACTAGTAGCACTTCTACCTTTATCTCTACTACTACCATCACCACTAGTAGCACTTCTACCTTTATCTCTACTACTAGCACTTCTACCTTTATCTCTACTACTACCATTACCACTAGTAGCACTTCTACCTTTATCTCTACTACTACCATTACCACTAGTAGCACTTCTACCTTTATCTCTACTACTACCATTACCACTAGTAGCACTTCTACCTTTATCTCTACTACTACCATTACCACTAGTAGCACTTCTACCTTTATCTCTACTACTACCATTACCACTAGTAGCACTTCTACCTGACCTTTATCTCTACTACTACCATTACCACTAGTAGCACTTCTACCTTTCTCTACTACTACCATTACCACTAGTAGCACTTCTACCTTTATCTCTACTACTACCATTACCACTAGTAGCACTTCTACCTTTATCTCTACTACTACCATTACCACTAGTAGCACTTCTACCTTTATCTCTACTACTACCATTACCACTAGTAGCACTTCTACCTTTATCTCTACTACTACCATTACCACTAGTAGCACTTCTACCTCTGATATCTCTACTACTACCATTACCACTAGTAGCACTTCTACCTTTATCTCTACTACTACCATTACCACTAGTAGCACTTCTACCTTTATCATTCTACTACTACCATACTACCACTAGTAGCACTTCTACCTCTGATATCTCTACTACTACCATTACCACTAGTAGCACTTCTACCTTTATCTCTACTACTACCATTACCACTAGTAGCACTTCTACCTTTATCTCTACTACTACCATTACCACTAGTAGCACTTCTACCTCTGATATCTCTACTACTACCATTACCACTAGTAGCACTTCTACCTTTATCTCTACTACTACCATTACCACTAGTAGCACTTCTACCTCTGATATCTCTACTACTACCATTACCACTAGTAGCACTTCTACCTTTATCTCTACTGCTACCATTACCACTAGTAGCACTTCTACCTCTGATATCTCTACTACTACCATTACCACTAGTAGCACTTCTACCTTTATCTCTACTACTACCATTACCACTAGTAGCACTTCTACCTTTATCTCTACTATTACCATTACCACTAGTAGCACTTCTACCTTTATCTCTACTACTACCATTACCACTAGTAGCATTCTACCTCTGATATCCCTACTACTACCATTACCACTAGTAGCACTTCTACCTTTATCTCTACTACTACCATTACCACTAGTAGCATTTCTCCCTCTGATATACCTCTATCTCTACCTACTACTATCTCTTCCTACTAAAACTATAGCTACGATATAACTAACTGTCATCCTCACCATTACATCAGTTCTACAACTACCATAATTGTTACTACTACTACCACCATGACTACCACCATTTAACTACTACCATTACCATCACCCCTACTACCCGTACCACTACAGTTTGGAATAATAATCACAACAATAATAAAAATAATAACAATAATACTAATAATAAGTAATTTACTGCTAACTATGCAGATGTTATTTGTCCTTCAGGCATATTTGGCTGTAAGAAGAGCCGTTACTCCTTCTGCCATAAGTATGGTTTGTTTTTCCTCTGGGTTTAAGAAGAAAAGTAATTTCTGTGAATAATTGTTCCCTTGGTGAGAAATATTTCTCATAGTAAAGGAAGAAGTGCACCTCTGTCTCTATCTCCCCCGTCATGCAGTGACCACAAATACGCTCCTCTTTGGGTAGCCATGCCTTTTTATGTCTGCCGGTTTCTATTGCTCTCTCTCTCTCTCTCTCTCTCTCTCTCTCTCTCTCTCTCTCTCTCTCTCTCTCTCTATCTCTATTCAATTCCATTTCAATGTAAGGTCTTTATTGGCAGGGGAAACACATGCTAACATTGATCTTTATTGGCATGGGAAACATATGCTAACATTGATCTTTATTGGCATGGGAAACATATGCTAACATTGTCGAAGCAAGTGAAGAAGATAAACAAAAGTGAAATAAAAGGTCAAAAGTCTTGCTAATGGGACACACTGGTATTTCACCCAATAGATATGAGAGTTCATCAAGATTTGGTTTGTTTTCAAATGATTTGTTGAACTGTGTAATCTGAGGGAAATATGTGTCTCTAATATGGTCATACATTTGGCAGGAGGTTAGGAAGTGCAGCTCAGTTTCCACCTCATTTTGTTGGCAGTGTGCACATAGCCTGTCTTCCCTTGAGAGCTTTCTCAATAGCAAGGCTATGCTCACTGAGTCTGTACATAGTCAAAGCTTTCCTTAAGTTTGGGTCAGTCACAGTGGTTAGGTATTCTGCCACTGTGTACTCTCTGTTTAGGGCCAAATAACATTCAGTTTGCTCATTTTTTTGTTAATTCTTTCCAATGCGTCAAGTAATTATCTTTTAGTTTTTTCATGATTTGTTGGGTCTAATTGTGTTGCTGCCCTGGGGCTCTGTAGGGTCTGTTTGTGAACAGAGCCCCAGGACCAGCTTGCTTAGGGGACTCTTCTCCAAGTTCATCTCTCTGTAGGTGATGACTTTGTTATGGAATGTTTAGGAATTGCTTCCTTTTAGGTTGTAGAATTTAACAGCTCTTTTCTGGATTTTGATCATTAGCGGGTATCGGCGTAATTCGTCTCTGCATGCATTATTTGGGTTTTTACGTTGTACACTGAGGATATTTTTGCATAACTCTGCATGCGGAGTCTCAATTTGGTGTTTGTCCCATTTTAATTATTGGTTGGTGATCAGACCTCAGACCTCGCAACCATAAAGGGCAAGGGGTTCTATAACTGATTCAAGTATTTTTTAGCCAGATCCTAATTGGTATGTCTAATTTTATATCCTTTTGATGGCATAGAAGGCTGTTCTTGCCTTGTCTCTCAGGCAAGAATTGACATTTGCCTATACATCTCTGTTTTGGATAGGTAACTCTTTGGGTTGTTGTTTGTTTGGTGTTTTCCAATTTTCCCTGAAGTGGTTTGAGTCTATAAATTGTTCAATTACATTGAGCTGATTTCTGATGTGCTGTTCCTTCTTTTTCCGTAGTGTATTTCTGTATTGTTTTAGTCTCTATGTTTTTGGTTAGATAGGTTTCTCAGTATCTTTCTTAGGTTTCAGCATTCTTCATCAACCATTTGTCATTGTTGTTGATTTTCTTCTACATTTTTAGATTTGGGATTAGGGAAATATAGGGAAATATACTGTTAGGTTTCAACTGCCAAGTTTACACCTTCCCTACTACAGTGAAACATTTTGTCCAGGAAGTTGTCTAAAAAGGTTTGAATATGTTTTGTGGTCGGTTTCCACATTACATTCCTTCTGTCTATAGCATTTCTTAATATTATTCGGTTCCTTTGGCTTTGATGCCTGTTCTAGTAGACTGTGATTTTGCTGTGATCTTATAGGGGTGTCAGTGTCAGACTGACTGTATAAGCTCTGAGAGACTCTGGGTTGAGGTCAGTGAATAAGTAGTCTACAGTACTACCACCAAGAAATGAGCTTTAGGTCTCTCTCTCTCTCTCTCTCTCTCTCTCTCTCTCTCTCTCTCTCTCTCTCTCTCTCTCTCTCTCTCTCTCTCTCTCTCTCTGTCTCTCTGTCTCTCGCTCCCTCTCTTTGTATCTCTCTCTCTCCCGCTTTAGGTCTCTCTCTCTCTCTCTCTCTCTCTCTCTCTCTCTCTCTCTCTCTCTCTCTCTCTCTCTCTCTCTCTCTCTGTCTCTCTGTCTCTCGCTCCCTCTCTTTGTATCTCTCTCTCTCCCGCTCCCTCTCCCCTCTCTCGCTCTCATTCTGGCTCTCTCTCTCTTTGTTTATTCTTTCTCTCTTTCTGTCTCTGTCTCTCTTGCTCTCTCTCTCTCTATGTATCTCTCTCTCTCTCCCTCTATGTATCTCTCTCTCTCTCTCTCTCTCTCTCTCTCTCTCTCTCTCTTTTTCTCTCTCTCTCTCTCTCTCTCGCTCTCTCTGTATCTCCTATTTTTTTCTGTCTGTCTGTCTGTCTGTCTGTCTGTCTGTCTGTCTGTCTGTCTGTCTGTCTGTCTGTCTGTCTGTCTGTCTGTCTGTCTGTCTGTCTGTCTGTCTGTCTGTCTGTCTGTCTGTCTGTCTGTCCGTCCGTCCGTCCGTCCGTCCGTCCGTCCGTCCGTCCGTCCGTCCGTCCGTCCGTCTCCGTCCGTCCGTCCGTCCGTCCGTCTGTCTTTCTACATTAGCAGCATGTGTCCCCTGTTGTTAGTTCCAGTAGATCTCTCTTTGTGGTTTGCTAACAACCTATAATTCCTTGTTTCTCTTCCTCTGAGATCTGCCCTGGTGGAGGTTTCCTCAACACAACAGTATGTGTGAATCTGCAAGGTAGAGTCAATGTTTACATGTTAGGCATTTTGAGCACAGTGGTAGACAGTAGTGTTTGTTTGGCGGTTGCCGTGGTAAAAACAGAGAGAGTAGAGCTGGCTTCAGGTCAGTGGTGGCTGGTTGGTTCCTCCTCTGGAGAAGAAGGTGGTGAAAACACACACACACGCACCACATCTGCTCGGGAGCCCGCCAGCCGCTCACTGGCCAACAGATAAACAAGTGCGCTCCCATCTCCTGGGGAGGTAACCATAGCAGCCTCTCTTTCTCTCTTTCACTCTCTCTCTCTTTTTCTGTCTCCTTCTCTGTCTCTGTTCTCCCCCGGCTGTCCTGGAGGCAAGACAATGGCAGATTCCAATGCCAGGCCGGATTCACTTTTTTAGGCTATGATCAAAAATATTGCACTATAAAATACATTTGGGACACACACCCTTTCTCTCACAACAGAGAAAAACAACACATTCACCAATGTGATGTCAGAGGCATCTTACTTGAAACAACAACAAGGGAGACAGACCACTATGACAGGAGAATCTCTCTTTTTTCTAGAATGTGGCCAATTTCCTTTATCTCCTTTTGATGAGTGGAGAGGAAAAGGGGATTTCATGGCAGCCAGTTAAACCTCTAATCCAGGGGTTCACCCAGTCCTCTGCACTCTCTCTCTCTCTCTCTCTCTCTCTCTCTCTCTCTCTCTCTCTCTCTCTCTCTCTCTCTCTCTCTCTCTCTCTCTCTCTCTCTCTCTCTCTCTCTCTCTCTCTCTCTCTCTCTCTCTCTCGCTCACATGCTCTCTCTCTCTCTCTCTCTCTCTCTCTCTGTCTCTGTCTCTCTCTCTCTCTCTGTCTCTGTCTCTGTCTCTGTCTCTGTCTCTGTCTCTGTCTCTGTCTCTGTCTCTCTCTCTCTCTCTCTCTCTCTCTCTCTCTCTCTCTTTCTGTCTCTGTCTCTCTCTCTCTCGATCTGTCTCTGTCTCTCTCTCTCTCAATCTGTCTCTGTCTCTCTCTCTCTCTCTCTCTCCCTCTCGCTCTCTCACTATCTCGCTCTCGCGCTCA